>NW_028257914.1:247500-250000 GCF_057944985.1 Cucurbita pepo subsp. pepo | reverse complement strand
GCTCACCCCGCACGCCCCCGCACACCCCCGCGCCCCCACTCCCCTCGCACACGCCAAGCCCCATCCTATGCTATGTGCGATACATGTCCTACCAACAGCATATCAAAAGTGTTGGATGTTACCTCCATAAAAAAAACATCATACCCAATGCCTATGAAACGTGAGTACACGTATAAAGCCTTGAAGGTTAGCCCCTACAACAATTCATCACACCTAACATCCGTGGAAAGTAAGAACGTGTATAAAGCCTTGGACTATAAAAATATCATCAAACCCAATACCCGTGAAAAGTGAATGTTCATTTTTAATGCTTTTTTTTTTTTTTTGGAACTAAGAAAAGAGTGACACCCGTCAAATTTAACTATTTTTTCTTTTGCTTGTCTAAA
Organism: Cucurbita pepo subsp. pepo; assembly: GCF_057944985.1. Classification (NCBI taxonomy): domain Eukaryota; kingdom Viridiplantae; phylum Streptophyta; class Magnoliopsida; order Cucurbitales; family Cucurbitaceae; genus Cucurbita; species Cucurbita pepo. The sequence continues at coordinate 249,614 of NW_028257914.1, read as the reverse complement.
ACAATAAAATGAAGAGTTTTGATACTAGAGCAAGTACATTACACTAAGACACCAACCATGACCGCGTTTTTACAACCATCACCCATTAATTGTGAAAGTACATGTGGAGTGGTCGGTTTGTTGTAATATTTTTTTTGGGAACTAAGCAACATGAAAGAATGATTCCCACAAAATTTCAGATTTTTTTGACCACTCTAGCTATTTTTTCTAATTTCTTATTATTTAATATTTAAAAATTCATTAAAAAAAATTGGTTGGTCGAAAAATTATGAAACTTGATTTCTAGATCCATTGGAATGTCCAATTCATGAATCAATTGAGTTCATGGAAAAAAACATTCTAAAACTTGAGATATTTGACCGTATGACCGCTCAGAAAAATCGTATCTAGGCCTGGCAGACCAAAAATGCCTCAAAATGTACTATATAGGGGGGTGACTAGTCTGCATGGGCTGGGCACGGGGGTACCCCCTATATCTTCCGCCACCCCCACGCCCCAAGCACTATGCGCCGCACAGGGGCATATGCTTGGGGCGTCGGGGTGGTGGTCGGAGGCCGAGGGCGGTTGACGGCGGGGGTGCGGTGGCGGAACGCGCACGGTGGGGCAGTGTCGGAACGTTCCCGTGCGCTCGCCAGCCCCACCCCGCCCCACCCGCGTGCGCCCCGCCCGCTTGCCCCCGTGCGCTCGCCCGCCCCGCCACGCCCTCATGCTCCAGCGCGCGCGCGCGCGCCCCGTCCCGCCCCGCCCGCGTGCTCCCGCGCGCGCGCGCCCCCGCCCCGCCCCGCCAGCGTTCGCCCCGCGCGCGCGCGCCCCCCGCCCCGCCCCGCCAGCGTGCTCCCGCGAGCGCGCGCCCCCCGCCCCGCCCCGCCAGCGTGCTCCCGCGAGCGCGCGCCCCCCGCCCCGCCCCGCCAGCGTGCTCCCGCGAGCGCGCGCCCCGTCCCGCCCCGCCCGCGCTCTGCTGCGCGCGCGCCCGTGCCTGCGCCCCATCCATCACCCATTAATTGTGAAAGTACATGTGGAGTGGTCAGTTTGTTGTAAATTTTTTTCTGGGAGCTAAGCAACATGAAAGAATGATTACCACAAAATTTCAGATTTTTTTGACCACTCTAGCTATTTTTTCTAATTTCTTATTATTTAATATTTAAAAATTCATTAAAAAAAATTGGTTGGTTGAAAAATTATGAAACTTGATTTCTAGATCCATTAGAATGTCCAATTCATGAATCAATTGAGTTCATGGAAAAAAACATTCTAAAACTTGAGATATTTGACCGTATGACCGCTCAGAAAAATCGTATCTAGGCCTGGCAGACCAAAAATGCCTCAAAATGTACTATATAGGGGGGTGACTAGTCTGCATGGGCTGGGCACGGGGGTACCCCTATATCTTCCGCCACCCCCACGCCCCAAGCACTATGCGCCGCACATGGGCATATGCTTGGGGCGTTGGGGTGGTGGTCGGCGGACGAGGGTGGTTGACGGTGGCGGTGCGGTGGCGAAACTTGCGCGGTGAGGCCGTGTTGGGTGCGCCTTTGGGCGTGCGACATGAGCCTTGTTGAGAATGGAATGTTGCGATGTTGCCTTGTAACTTGGGCTGGCTTGAGGATGGTTGATGGCTGGTACGATGATGAAACATGCAAGGTGGGGTGGAGTCGGGTGCCTTCGGGCGTGCGACATGAACCTCGTTGAGTGTGTGACGTTGTGGTGATGCTTGGCCAGCCTTGGGCCAGCCCTATGTTTTGAAGGCGTGTGGTGCCAGAACATGTTCGGCTGGTCGGAATCGGGTGCCTTTGGGCGTGCGACATGAGCCTCGTTGAGCACGGAATGTTGCGATGTTGCCTTCTAACTGGGAATCTCTGGTGTGAGGACTGTGGATGGCTGCTGGTACGATGATGAAACATGCAAGGTGGGGTGGAGCCGGGTGCCTTCGGGCGTGCGGCATGAACCTCGTTGAGTGTGGGACGTTGTTGTGGTATGCCTCCCTTCCTTGGGCTAGCCCTATGTTTTGAAGGCTGCGTGGTGGCGGAACATGCTTTCTGAGGCGGTGTCAAATGACTTTGGGCGTGCGACATGAGACTTGTTGAGCATGGAATGTGGCCTTCTAACTTGGGCTG
>NW_028257914.1:237500-240000 GCF_057944985.1 Cucurbita pepo subsp. pepo | reverse complement strand
CCCGCACTGCCCCGCGCGCTCACCCCGCACGCCCCCGCACACCCCCGCGCCCCCACTCCCCTCGCACACGCCAAGCCCCATCCTATGCTATGTGCGATACATGTCCTACCAACAGCATATCAAAAGTGTTGGATGTTACCTCCATAAAAAAAACATCATACCCAATGCCTATGAAACGTGAGTACACGTATAAAGCCTTGAAGGTTAGCCCCTACAACAATTCATCACACCTAACATCCGTGGAAAGTAAGAACGTGTATAAAGCCTTGGACTATAAAAATATCATCAAACCCAATACCCGTGAAAAGTGAATGTTCATTTTTAATGCTTTTTTTTTTTTTTTGGAACTAAGAAAAGAGTGACACCCGTCAAATTTAACTATTTTTTCTTTTGCTTGTCTAAAACAATAAAATGAAGAGTTTTGATACTAGAGCAAGTACATTACACTAAGACACCAACCATGACCGCGTTTTTACAACCATCACCCATTAATTGTGAAAGTACATGTGGAGTGGTCGGTTTGTTGTAATATTTTTTTTGGGAACTAAGCAACATGAAAGAATGATTCCCACAAAATTTCAGATTTTTTTGACCACTCTAGCTATTTTTTCTAATTTCTTATTATTTAATATTTAAAAATTCATTAAAAAAAATTGGTTGGTCGAAAAATTATGAAACTTGATTTCTAGATCCATTGGAATGCCCAATTCATGAATCAATTGAGTTCATGGAAAAAAACATTCTAAAACTTGAGATATTTGACCGTATGACCGCTCAGAAAAATCGTATCTAGGCCTGGCAGACCAAAAATGCCTCAAAATGTACTATATAGGGGGGTGACTAGTCTGCATGGGCTGGGCACGGGGGTACCCCCTATATCTTCCGCCACCCCCACGCCCCAAGCACTATGCGCCGCACAGGGGCATATGCTTGGGGCGTCGGGGTGGTGGTCGGAGGCCGAGGGCGGTTGACGGCGGGGGTGCGGTGGCGGAACGCGCACGGTGGGGCAGTGTCGGAACGTTCCCGTGCGCTCGCCAGCCCCACCCCGCCCCACCCGCGTGCGCCCCGCCCGCTTGCCCCCGTGCGCTCGCCCGCCCCGCCACGCCCTCATGCTCCAGCGCGCGCGCGCGCGCCCCGTCCCGCCCCGCCCGCGTGCTCCCGCGCGCGCGCGCCCCCGCCCCGCCCCGCCAGCGTTCGCCCCGCGCGCGCGCGCCCCCCGCCCCGCCCCGCCAGCGTGCTCCCGCGAGCGCGCGCCCCCCGCCCCGCCCCGCCAGCGTGCTCCCGCGAGCGCGCGCCCCGTCCCGCCCCGCCCGCGCTCTGCTGCGCGCGCGCCCGTGCCTGCGCCCCATCCATCACCCATTAATTGTGAAAGTACATGTGGAGTGGTCAGTTTGTTGTAAATTTTTTTCTGGGAGCTAAGCAACATGAAAGAATGATTACCACAAAATTTCAGATTTTTTTGACCACTCTAGCTATTTTTTCTAATTTCTTATTATTTAATATTTAAAAATTCATTAAAAAAAATTGGTTGGTTGAAAAATTATGAAACTTGATTTCTAGATCCATTAGAATGTCCAATTCATGAATCAATTGAGTTCATGGAAAAAAACATTCTAAAACTTGAGATATTTGACCGTATGACCGCTCAGAAAAATCGTATCTAGGCCTGGCAGACCAAAAATGCCTCAAAATGTACTATATAGGGGGGTGACTAGTCTGCATGGGCTGGGCACGGGGGTACCCCTATATCTTCCGCCACCCCCACGCCCCAAGCACTATGCGCCGCACATGGGCATATGCTTGGGGCGTTGGGGTGGTGGTCGGCGGACGAGGGTGGTTGACGGTGGCGGTGCGGTGGCGAAACTTGCGCGGTGAGGCCGTGTTGGGTGCGCCTTTGGGCGTGCGACATGAGCCTTGTTGAGAATGGAATGTTGCGATGTTGCCTTGTAACTTGGGCTGGCTTGAGGATGGTTGATGGCTGGTACGATGATGAAACATGCAAGGTGGGGTGGAGTCGGGTGCCTTCGGGCGTGCGACATGAACCTCGTTGAGTGTGTGACGTTGTGGTGATGCTTGGCCAGCCTTGGGCCAGCCCTATGTTTTGAAGGCGTGTGGTGCCAGAACATGTTCGGCTGGTCGGAATCGGGTGCCTTTGGGCGTGCGACATGAGCCTCGTTGAGCACGGAATGTTGCGATGTTGCCTTCTAACTGGGAATCTCTGGTGTGAGGACTGTGGATGGCTGCTGGTACGATGATGAAACATGCAAGGTGGGGTGGAGCCGGGTGCCTTCGGGCGTGCGGCATGAACCTCGTTGAGTGTGGGACGTTGTTGTGGTATGCCTCCCTTCCTTGGGCTAGCCCTATGTTTTGAAGGCTGCGTGGTGGCGGAACATGCTTTCTGAGGCGGTGTCAAATGACTTTGGGCGTGCGACATGAGACTTGTTGAGCATGGAATGTGGCCTTCTAACTTGGGCTGACTTGAGGATGGTTGATGGCTGGT
>NW_028257914.1:227500-230000 GCF_057944985.1 Cucurbita pepo subsp. pepo | reverse complement strand
CCGCACTGCCCCGCGCGCTCACCCCGCACGCCCCCGCACACCCCCGCGCCCCCACTCCCCTCGCACACGCCAAGCCCCATCCTATGCTATGTGCGATACATGTCCTACCAACAGCATATCAAAAGTGTTGGATGTTACCTCCATAAAAAAAACATCATACCCAATGCCTATGAAACGTGAGTACACGTATAAAGCCTTGAAGGTTAGCCCCTACAACAATTCATCACACCTAACATCCGTGGAAAGTAAGAACGTGTATAAAGCCTTGGACTATAAAAATATCATCAAACCCAATACCCGTGAAAAGTGAATGTTCATTTTTAATGCTTTTTTTTTTTTTTTGGAACTAAGAAAAGAGTGACACCCGTCAAATTTAACTATTTTTTCTTTTGCTTGTCTAAAACAATAAAATGAAGAGTTTTGATACTAGAGCAAGTACATTACACTAAGACACCAACCATGACCGCGTTTTTACAACCATCACCCATTAATTGTGAAAGTACATGTGGAGTGGTCGGTTTGTTGTAATATTTTTTTTGGGAACTAAGCAACATGAAAGAATGATTCCCACAAAATTTCAGATTTTTTTGACCACTCTAGCTATTTTTTCTAATTTCTTATTATTTAATATTTAAAAATTCATTAAAAAAAATTGGTTGGTCGAAAAATTATGAAACTTGATTTCTAGATCCATTGGAATGTCCAATTCATGAATCAATTGAGTTCATGGAAAAAAACATTCTAAAACTTGAGATATTTGACCGTATGACCGCTCAGAAAAATCGTATCTAGGCCTGGCAGACCAAAAATGCCTCAAAATGTACTATATAGGGGGGTGACTAGTCTGCATGGGCTGGGCACGGGGGTACCCCCTATATCTTCCGCCACCCCCACGCCCCAAGCACTATGCGCCGCACAGGGGCATATGCTTGGGGCGTCGGGGTGGTGGTCGGAGGCCGAGGGCGGTTGACGGCGGGGGTGCGGTGGCGGAACGCGCACGGTGGGGCAGTGTCGGAACGTTCCCGTGCGCTCGCCAGCCCCACCCCGCCCCACCCGCGTGCGCCCCGCCCGCTTGCCCCCGTGCGCTCGCCCGCCCCGCCACGCCCTCATGCTCCAGCGCGCGCGCGCGCCCCGTCCCGCCCCGCCCGCGTGCTCCCGCGCGCGCGCGCCCCCGCCCCGCCCCGCCAGCGTTCGCCCCGCGCGCGCGCGCCCCCCGCCCCGCCCCGCCAGCGTGCTCCCGCGAGCGCGCGCCCCCCGCCCCGCCCCGCCAGCGTGCTCCCGCGAGCGCGCGCCCCCCGCCCCGCCCCGCCAGCGTGCTCCCGCGAGCGCGCGCCCCGTCCCGCCCCGCCCGCGCTCTGCTGCGCGCGCGCCCGTGCCTGCGCCCCATCCATCACCCATTAATTGTGAAAGTACATGTGGAGTGGTCAGTTTGTTGTAAATTTTTTTCTGGGAGCTAAGCAACATGAAAGAATGATTACCACAAAATTTCAGATTTTTTTGACCACTCTAGCTATTTTTTCTAATTTCTTATTATTTAATATTTAAAAATTCATTAAAAAAAATTGGTTGGTTGAAAAATTATGAAACTTGATTTCTAGATCCATTAGAATGTCCAATTCATGAATCAATTGAGTTCATGGAAAAAAACATTCTAAAACTTGAGATATTTGACCGTATGACCGCTCAGAAAAATCGTATCTAGGCCTGGCAGACCAAAAATGCCTCAAAATGTACTATATAGGGGGGTGACTAGTCTGCATGGGCTGGGCACGGGGGTACCCCTATATCTTCCGCCACCCCCACGCCCCAAGCACTATGCGCCGCACATGGGCATATGCTTGGGGCGTTGGGGTGGTGGTCGGCGGACGAGGGTGGTTGACGGTGGCGGTGCGGTGGCGAAACTTGCGCGGTGAGGCCGTGTTGGGTGCGCCTTTGGGCGTGCGACATGAGCCTTGTTGAGAATGGAATGTTGCGATGTTGCCTTGTAACTTGGGCTGGCTTGAGGATGGTTGATGGCTGGTACGATGATGAAACATGCAAGGTGGGGTGGAGTCGGGTGCCTTCGGGCGTGCGACATGAACCTCGTTGAGTGTGTGACGTTGTGGTGATGCTTGGCCAGCCTTGGGCCAGCCCTATGTTTTGAAGGCGTGTGGTGCCAGAACATGTTCGGCTGGTCGGAATCGGGTGCCTTTGGGCGTGCGACATGAGCCTCGTTGAGCACGGAATGTTGCGATGTTGCCTTCTAACTGGGAATCTCTGGTGTGAGGACTGTGGATGGCTGCTGGTACGATGATGAAACATGCAAGGTGGGGTGGAGCCGGGTGCCTTCGGGCGTGCGGCATGAACCTCGTTGAGTGTGGGACGTTGTTGTGGTATGCCTCCCTTCCTTGGGCTAGCCCTATGTTTTGAAGGCTGCGTGGTGGCGGAACATGCTTTCTGAGGCGGTGTCAAATGACTTTGGGCGTGCGACATGAGACTTGTTGAGCATGGAATGTGGCCT
>NW_028257914.1:217500-220000 GCF_057944985.1 Cucurbita pepo subsp. pepo | reverse complement strand
CGCCCCCGCACGCTCACCCCGCGCACCCCCGCACGCCCCCGCACTGCCCCGCGCGCTCACCCCGCACGCCCCCGCACACCCCCGCGCCCCCACTCCCCTCGCACACGCCAAGCCCCATCCTATGCTATGTGCGATACATGTCCTACCAACAGCATATCAAAAGTGTTGGATGTTACCTCCATAAAAAAAACATCATACCCAATGCCTATGAAACGTGAGTACACGTATAAAGCCTTGAAGGTTAGCCCCTACAACAATTCATCACACCTAACATCCGTGGAAAGTAAGAACGTGTATAAAGCCTTGGACTATAAAAATATCATCAAACCCAATACCCGTGAAAAGTGAATGTTCATTTTTAATGCTTTTTTTTTTTTTTTGGAACTAAGAAAAGAGTGACACCCGTCAAATTTAACTATTTTTTCTTTTGCTTGTCTAAAACAATAAAATGAAGAGTTTTGATACTAGAGCAAGTACATTACACTAAGACACCAACCATGACCGCGTTTTTACAACCATCACCCATTAATTGTGAAAGTACATGTGGAGTGGTCGGTTTGTTGTAATATTTTTTTTGGGAACTAAGCAACATGAAAGAATGATTCCCACAAAATTTCAGATTTTTTTGACCACTCTAGCTATTTTTTCTAATTTCTTATTATTTAATATTTAAAAATTCATTAAAAAAAATTGGTTGGTCGAAAAATTATGAAACTTGATTTCTAGATCCATTGGAATGTCCAATTCATGAATCAATTGAGTTCATGGAAAAAAACATTCTAAAACTTGAGATATTTGACCGTATGACCGCTCAGAAAAATCGTATCTAGGCCTGGCAGACCAAAAATGCCTCAAAATGTACTATATAGGGGGGTGACTAGTCTGCATGGGCTGGGCACGGGGGTACCCCCTATATCTTCCGCCACCCCCACGCCCCAAGCACTATGCGCCGCACAGGGGCATATGCTTGGGGCGTCGGGGTGGTGGTCGGAGGCCGAGGGCGGTTGACGGCGGGGGTGCGGTGGCGGAACGCGCACGGTGGGGCAGTGTCGGAACGTTCCCGTGCGCTCGCCAGCCCCACCCCGCCCCACCCGCGTGCGCCCCGCCCGCTTGCCCCCGTGCGCTCGCCCGCCCCGCCACGCCCTCATGCTCCAGCGCGCGCGCGCGCCCCGTCCCGCCCCGCCCGCGTGCTCCCGCGCGCGCGCGCCCCCGCCCCGCCCCGCCAGCGTTCGCCCCGCGCGCGCGCGCCCCCCGCCCCGCCCCGCCAGCGTGCTCCCGCGAGCGCGCGCCCCCCGCCCCGCCCCGCCAGCGTGCTCCCGCGAGCGCGCGCCCCCCGCCCCGCCCCGCCAGCGTGCTCCCGCGAGCGCGCGCCCCGTCCCGCCCCGCCCGCGCTCTGCTGCGCGCGCGCCCGTGCCTGCGCCCCATCCATCACCCATTAATTGTGAAAGTACATGTGGAGTGGTCAGTTTGTTGTAAATTTTTTTCTGGGAGCTAAGCAACATGAAAGAATGATTACCACAAAATTTCAGATTTTTTTGACCACTCTAGCTATTTTTTCTAATTTCTTATTATTTAATATTTAAAAATTCATTAAAAAAAATTGGTTGGTTGAAAAATTATGAAACTTGATTTCTAGATCCATTAGAATGTCCAATTCATGAATCAATTGAGTTCATGGAAAAAAACATTCTAAAACTTGAGATATTTGACCGTATGACCGCTCAGAAAAATCGTATCTAGGCCTGGCAGACCAAAAATGCCTCAAAATGTACTATATAGGGGGGTGACTAGTCTGCATGGGCTGGGCACGGGGGTACCCCTATATCTTCCGCCACCCCCACGCCCCAAGCACTATGCGCCGCACATGGGCATATGCTTGGGGCGTTGGGGTGGTGGTCGGCGGACGAGGGTGGTTGACGGTGGCGGTGCGGTGGCGAAACTTGCGCGGTGAGGCCGTGTTGGGTGCGCCTTTGGGCGTGCGACATGAGCCTTGTTGAGAATGGAATGTTGCGATGTTGCCTTGTAACTTGGGCTGGCTTGAGGATGGTTGATGGCTGGTACGATGATGAAACATGCAAGGTGGGGTGGAGTCGGGTGCCTTCGGGCGTGCGACATGAACCTCGTTGAGTGTGTGACGTTGTGGTGATGCTTGGCCAGCCTTGGGCCAGCCCTATGTTTTGAAGGCGTGTGGTGCCAGAACATGTTCGGCTGGTCGGAATCGGGTGCCTTTGGGCGTGCGACATGAGCCTCGTTGAGCACGGAATGTTGCGATGTTGCCTTCTAACTGGGAATCTCTGGTGTGAGGACTGTGGATGGCTGCTGGTACGATGATGAAACATGCAAGGTGGGGTGGAGCCGGGTGCCTTCGGGCGTGCGGCATGAACCTCGTTGAGTGTGGGACGTTGTTGTGGTATGCCTCCCTTCCTTGGGCTAGCCCTATGTTTTGAAGGCTGCGTGGTGGCGGAACATGCTTTCTGAGGCGGTGTCAAATGACTTTGGG
>NW_028257914.1:207500-210000 GCF_057944985.1 Cucurbita pepo subsp. pepo | reverse complement strand
CCCGCACGCCCTCGCACACCCCCGCGCGCTCACCTCGCACACCCCCGCGCGCTCACCCCGCACGCCCCCGCACGCTCACCCCGCGCACCCCCGCACGCCCCCGCACTGCCCCGCGCGCTCACCCCGCACGCCCCCGCACACCCCCGCGCCCCCACTCCCCTCGCACACGCCAAGCCCCATCCTATGCTATGTGCGATACATGTCCTACCAACAGCATATCAAAAGTGTTGGATGTTACCTCCATAAAAAAAACATCATACCCAATGCCTATGAAACGTGAGTACACGTATAAAGCCTTGAAGGTTAGCCCCTACAACAATTCATCACACCTAACATCCGTGGAAAGTAAGAACGTGTATAAAGCCTTGGACTATAAAAATATCATCAAACCCAATACCCGTGAAAAGTGAATGTTCATTTTTAATGCTTTTTTTTTTTTTTTGGAACTAAGAAAAGAGTGACACCCGTCAAATTTAACTATTTTTTCTTTTGCTTGTCTAAAACAATAAAATGAAGAGTTTTGATACTAGAGCAAGTACATTACACTAAGACACCAACCATGACCGCGTTTTTACAACCATCACCCATTAATTGTGAAAGTACATGTGGAGTGGTCGGTTTGTTGTAATATTTTTTTTGGGAACTAAGCAACATGAAAGAATGATTCCCACAAAATTTCAGATTTTTTTGACCACTCTAGCTATTTTTTCTAATTTCTTATTATTTAATATTTAAAAATTCATTAAAAAAAATTGGTTGGTCGAAAAATTATGAAACTTGATTTCTAGATCCATTGGAATGTCCAATTCATGAATCAATTGAGTTCATGGAAAAAAACATTCTAAAACTTGAGATATTTGACCGTATGACCGCTCAGAAAAATCGTATCTAGGCCTGGCAGACCAAAAATGCCTCAAAATGTACTATATAGGGGGGTGACTAGTCTGCATGGGCTGGGCACGGGGGTACCCCCTATATCTTCCGCCACCCCCACGCCCCAAGCACTATGCGCCGCACAGGGGCATATGCTTGGGGCGTCGGGGTGGTGGTCGGAGGCCGAGGGCGGTTGACGGCGGGGGTGCGGTGGCGGAACGCGCACGGTGGGGCAGTGTCGGAACGTTCCCGTGCGCTCGCCAGCCCCACCCCGCCCCACCCGCGTGCGCCCCGCCCGCTTGCCCCCGTGCGCTCGCCCGCCCCGCCACGCCCTCATGCTCCAGCGCGCGCGCGCGCGCCCCGTCCCGCCCCGCCCGCGTGCTCCCGCGCGCGCGCGCCCCCGCCCCGCCCCGCCAGCGTTCGCCCCGCGCGCGCGCGCCCCCCGCCCCGCCCCGCCAGCGTGCTCCCGCGAGCGCGCGCCCCCCGCCCCGCCCCGCCAGCGTGCTCCCGCGAGCGCGCGCCCCGTCCCGCCCCGCCCGCGCTCTGCTGCGCGCGCGCCCGTGCCTGCGCCCCATCCATCACCCATTAATTGTGAAAGTACATGTGGAGTGGTCAGTTTGTTGTAAATTTTTTTCTGGGAGCTAAGCAACATGAAAGAATGATTACCACAAAATTTCAGATTTTTTTGACCACTCTAGCTATTTTTTCTAATTTCTTATTATTTAATATTTAAAAATTCATTAAAAAAAATTGGTTGGTTGAAAAATTATGAAACTTGATTTCTAGATCCATTAGAATGTCCAATTCATGAATCAATTGAGTTCATGGAAAAAAACATTCTAAAACTTGAGATATTTGACCGTATGACCGCTCAGAAAAATCGTATCTAGGCCTGGCAGACCAAAAATGCCTCAAAATGTACTATATAGGGGGGTGACTAGTCTGCATGGGCTGGGCACGGGGGTACCCCTATATCTTCCGCCACCCCCACGCCCCCCAAGCACTATGCGCCGCACATGGGCATATGCTTGGGGCGTTGGGGTGGTGGTCGGCGGACGAGGGTGGTTGACGGTGGCGGTGCGGTGGCGAAACTTGCGCGGTGAGGCCGTGTTGGGTGCGCCTTTGGGCGTGCGACATGAGCCTTGTTGAGAATGGAATGTTGCGATGTTGCCTTGTAACTTGGGCTGGCTTGAGGATGGTTGATGGCTGGTACGATGATGAAACATGCAAGGTGGGGTGGAGTCGGGTGCCTTCGGGCGTGCGACATGAACCTCGTTGAGTGTGTGACGTTGTGGTGATGCTTGGCCAGCCTTGGGCCAGCCCTATGTTTTGAAGGCGTGTGGTGCCAGAACATGTTCGGCTGGTCGGAATCGGGTGCCTTTGGGCGTGCGACATGAGCCTCGTTGAGCACGGAATGTTGCGATGTTGCCTTCTAACTGGGAATCTCTGGTGTGAGGACTGTGGATGGCTGCTGGTACGATGATGAAACATGCAAGGTGGGGTGGAGCCGGGTGCCTTCGGGCGTGCGGCATGAACCTCGTTGAGTGTGGGACGTTGTTGTGGTATGCCTCCCTTCCTTGGGCTAGCCCTATGTTTTGAAGGCTGCGTGGTGGCGGAACATGCTTTC
>NW_028257914.1:197500-200000 GCF_057944985.1 Cucurbita pepo subsp. pepo | reverse complement strand
CGCACACCCCCGCGCGCTCACCTCGCACACCCCCGCGCGCTCACCCCGCACGCCCCCGCACGCTCACCCCGCGCACCCCCGCACGCCCCCGCACTGCCCCGCGCGCTCACCCCGCACGCCCCCGCACACCCCCGCGCCCCCACTCCCCTCGCACACGCCAAGCCCCATCCTATGCTATGTGCGATACATGTCCTACCAACAGCATATCAAAAGTGTTGGATGTTACCTCCATAAAAAAAACATCATACCCAATGCCTATGAAACGTGAGTACACGTATAAAGCCTTGAAGGTTAGCCCCTACAACAATTCATCACACCTAACATCCGTGGAAAGTAAGAACGTGTATAAAGCCTTGGACTATAAAAATATCATCAAACCCAATACCCGTGAAAAGTGAATGTTCATTTTTAATGCTTTTTTTTTTTTTTTGGAACTAAGAAAAGAGTGACACCCGTCAAATTTAACTATTTTTTCTTTTGCTTGTCTAAAACAATAAAATGAAGAGTTTTGATACTAGAGCAAGTACATTACACTAAGACACCAACCATGACCGCGTTTTTACAACCATCACCCATTAATTGTGAAAGTACATGTGGAGTGGTCGGTTTGTTGTAATATTTTTTTTGGGAACTAAGCAACATGAAAGAATGATTCCCACAAAATTTCAGATTTTTTTGACCACTCTAGCTATTTTTTCTAATTTCTTATTATTTAATATTTAAAAATTCATTAAAAAAAATTGGTTGGTCGAAAAATTATGAAACTTGATTTCTAGATCCATTGGAATGTCCAATTCATGAATCAATTGAGTTCATGGAAAAAAACATTCTAAAACTTGAGATATTTGACCGTATGACCGCTCAGAAAAATCGTATCTAGGCCTGGCAGACCAAAAATGCCTCAAAATGTACTATATAGGGGGGTGACTAGTCTGCATGGGCTGGGCACGGGGGTACCCCCTATATCTTCCGCCACCCCCACGCCCCAAGCACTATGCGCCGCACAGGGGCATATGCTTGGGGCGTCGGGGTGGTGGTCGGAGGCCGAGGGCGGTTGACGGCGGGGGTGCGGTGGCGGAACGCGCACGGTGGGGCAGTGTCGGAACGTTCCCGTGCGCTCGCCAGCCCCACCCCGCCCCACCCGCGTGCGCCCCGCCCGCTTGCCCCCGTGCGCTCGCCCGCCCCGCCACGCCCTCATGCTCCAGCGCGCGCGCGCGCGCCCCGTCCCGCCCCGCCCGCGTGCTCCCGCGCGCGCGCGCCCCCGCCCCGCCCCGCCAGCGTTCGCCCCGCGCGCGCGCGCCCCCCGCCCCGCCCCGCCAGCGTGCTCCCGCGAGCGCGCGCCCCCCGCCCCGCCCCGCCAGCGTGCTCCCGCGAGCGCGCGCCCCGTCCCGCCCCGCCCGCGCTCTGCTGCGCGCGCGCCCGTGCCTGCGCCCCATCCATCACCCATTAATTGTGAAAGTACATGTGGAGTGGTCAGTTTGTTGTAAATTTTTTTCTGGGAGCTAAGCAACATGAAAGAATGATTACCACAAAATTTCAGATTTTTTTGACCACTCTAGCTATTTTTTCTAATTTCTTATTATTTAATATTTAAAAATTCATTAAAAAAAATTGGTTGGTTGAAAAATTATGAAACTTGATTTCTAGATCCATTAGAATGTCCAATTCATGAATCAATTGAGTTCATGGAAAAAAACATTCTAAAACTTGAGATATTTGACCGTATGACCGCTCAGAAAAATCGTATCTAGGCCTGGCAGACCAAAAATGCCTCAAAATGTACTATATAGGGGGGTGACTAGTCTGCATGGGCTGGGCACGGGGGTACCCCTATATCTTCCGCCACCCCCACGCCCCAAGCACTATGCGCCGCACATGGGCATATGCTTGGGGCGTTGGGGTGGTGGTCGGCGGACGAGGGTGGTTGACGGTGGCGGTGCGGTGGCGAAACTTGCGCGGTGAGGCCGTGTTGGGTGCGCCTTTGGGCGTGCGACATGAGCCTTGTTGAGAATGGAATGTTGCGATGTTGCCTTGTAACTTGGGCTGGCTTGAGGATGGTTGATGGCTGGTACGATGATGAAACATGCAAGGTGGGGTGGAGTCGGGTGCCTTCGGGCGTGCGACATGAACCTCGTTGAGTGTGTGACGTTGTGGTGATGCTTGGCCAGCCTTGGGCCAGCCCTATGTTTTGAAGGCGTGTGGTGCCAGAACATGTTCGGCTGGTCGGAATCGGGTGCCTTTGGGCGTGCGACATGAGCCTCGTTGAGCACGGAATGTTGCGATGTTGCCTTCTAACTGGGAATCTCTGGTGTGAGGACTGTGGATGGCTGCTGGTACGATGATGAAACATGCAAGGTGGGGTGGAGCCGGGTGCCTTCGGGCGTGCGGCATGAACCTCGTTGAGTGTGGGACGTTGTTGTGGTATGCCTCCCTTCCTTGGGCTAGCCCTATGTTTTGAAGGCTGCGTGGTGGCGGAACATGCTTTCTGAGGCGGTGTCAA
>NW_028257914.1:187500-190000 GCF_057944985.1 Cucurbita pepo subsp. pepo | reverse complement strand
GCGCACTCACCCCGCACGCCCTCGCACACCCCCGCGCGCTCACCTCGCACACCCCCGCGCGCTCACCCCGCACGCCCCCGCACGCTCACCCCGCGCACCCCCGCACGCCCCCGCACTGCCCCGCGCGCTCACCCCGCACGCCCCCGCACACCCCCGCGCCCCCACTCCCCTCGCACACGCCAAGCCCCATCCTATGCTATGTGCGATACATGTCCTACCAACAGCATATCAAAAGTGTTGGATGTTACCTCCATAAAAAAAACATCATACCCAATGCCTATGAAACGTGAGTACACGTATAAAGCCTTGAAGGTTAGCCCCTACAACAATTCATCACACCTAACATCCGTGGAAAGTAAGAACGTGTATAAAGCCTTGGACTATAAAAATATCATCAAACCCAATACCCGTGAAAAGTGAATGTTCATTTTTAATGCTTTTTTTTTTTTTTTGGAACTAAGAAAAGAGTGACACCCGTCAAATTTAACTATTTTTTCTTTTGCTTGTCTAAAACAATAAAATGAAGAGTTTTGATACTAGAGCAAGTACATTACACTAAGACACCAACCATGACCGCGTTTTTACAACCATCACCCATTAATTGTGAAAGTACATGTGGAGTGGTCGGTTTGTTGTAATATTTTTTTTGGGAACTAAGCAACATGAAAGAATGATTCCCACAAAATTTCAGATTTTTTTGACCACTCTAGCTATTTTTTCTAATTTCTTATTATTTAATATTTAAAAATTCATTAAAAAAAATTGGTTGGTCGAAAAATTATGAAACTTGATTTCTAGATCCATTGGAATGTCCAATTCATGAATCAATTGAGTTCATGGAAAAAAACATTCTAAAACTTGAGATATTTGACCGTATGACCGCTCAGAAAAATCGTATCTAGGCCTGGCAGACCAAAAATGCCTCAAAATGTACTATATAGGGGGGTGACTAGTCTGCATGGGCTGGGCACGGGGGTACCCCCTATATCTTCCGCCACCCCCACGCCCCAAGCACTATGCGCCGCACAGGGGCATATGCTTGGGGCGTCGGGGTGGTGGTCGGAGGCCGAGGGCGGTTGACGGCGGGGGTGCGGTGGCGGAACGCGCACGGTGGGGCAGTGTCGGAACGTTCCCGTGCGCTCGCCAGCCCCACCCCGCCCCACCCGCGTGCGCCCCGCCCGCTTGCCCCCGTGCGCTCGCCCGCCCCGCCACGCCCTCATGCTCCAGCGCGCGCGCGCGCGCCCCGTCCCGCCCCGCCCGCGTGCTCCCGCGCGCGCGCGCCCCCGCCCCGCCCCGCCAGCGTTCGCCCCGCGCGCGCGCGCCCCCCGCCCCGCCCCGCCAGCGTGCTCCCGCGAGCGCGCGCCCCCCGCCCCGCCCCGCCAGCGTGCTCCCGCGAGCGCGCGCCCCCCGCCCCGCCCCGCCAGCGTGCTCCCGCGAGCGCGCGCCCCGTCCCGCCCCGCCCGCGCTCTGCTGCGCGCGCGCCCGTGCCTGCGCCCCATCCATCACCCATTAATTGTGAAAGTACATGTGGAGTGGTCAGTTTGTTGTAAATTTTTTTCTGGGAGCTAAGCAACATGAAAGAATGATTACCACAAAATTTCAGATTTTTTTGACCACTCTAGCTATTTTTTCTAATTTCTTATTATTTAATATTTAAAAATTCATTAAAAAAAATTGGTTGGTTGAAAAATTATGAAACTTGATTTCTAGATCCATTAGAATGTCCAATTCATGAATCAATTGAGTTCATGGAAAAAAACATTCTAAAACTTGAGATATTTGACCGTATGACCGCTCAGAAAAATCGTATCTAGGCCTGGCAGACCAAAAATGCCTCAAAATGTACTATATAGGGGGGTGACTAGTCTGCATGGGCTGGGCACGGGGGTACCCCTATATCTTCCGCCACCCCCACGCCCCAAGCACTATGCGCCGCACATGGGCATATGCTTGGGGCGTTGGGGTGGTGGTCGGCGGACGAGGGTGGTTGACGGTGGCGGTGCGGTGGCGAAACTTGCGCGGTGAGGCCGTGTTGGGTGCGCCTTTGGGCGTGCGACATGAGCCTTGTTGAGAATGGAATGTTGCGATGTTGCCTTGTAACTTGGGCTGGCTTGAGGATGGTTGATGGCTGGTACGATGATGAAACATGCAAGGTGGGGTGGAGTCGGGTGCCTTCGGGCGTGCGACATGAACCTCGTTGAGTGTGTGACGTTGTGGTGATGCTTGGCCAGCCTTGGGCCAGCCCTATGTTTTGAAGGCGTGTGGTGCCAGAACATGTTCGGCTGGTCGGAATCGGGTGCCTTTGGGCGTGCGACATGAGCCTCGTTGAGCACGGAATGTTGCGATGTTGCCTTCTAACTGGGAATCTCTGGTGTGAGGACTGTGGATGGCTGCTGGTACGATGATGAAACATGCAAGGTGGGGTGGAGCCGGGTGCCTTCGGGCGTGCGGCATGAACCTCGTTGAGTGTGGGACGTTGTTGTGGTATGCCTCCCTTCCT
>NW_028257914.1:177500-180000 GCF_057944985.1 Cucurbita pepo subsp. pepo | reverse complement strand
ACGGCCCCGCGCGCTCACCCCGCACACCCCCGCACGCCCCCGCGCACTCACCCCGCACGCCCTCGCACACCCCCGCGCGCTCACCTCGCACACCCCCGCGCGCTCACCCCGCACGCCCCCGCACGCTCACCCCGCGCACCCCCGCACGCCCCCGCACTGCCCCGCGCGCTCACCCCGCACGCCCCCGCACACCCCCGCGCCCCCACTCCCCTCGCACACGCCAAGCCCCATCCTATGCTATGTGCGATACATGTCCTACCAACAGCATATCAAAAGTGTTGGATGTTACCTCCATAAAAAAAACATCATACCCAATGCCTATGAAACGTGAGTACACGTATAAAGCCTTGAAGGTTAGCCCCTACAACAATTCATCACACCTAACATCCGTGGAAAGTAAGAACGTGTATAAAGCCTTGGACTATAAAAATATCATCAAACCCAATACCCGTGAAAAGTGAATGTTCATTTTTAATGCTTTTTTTTTTTTTTTGGAACTAAGAAAAGAGTGACACCCGTCAAATTTAACTATTTTTTCTTTTGCTTGTCTAAAACAATAAAATGAAGAGTTTTGATACTAGAGCAAGTACATTACACTAAGACACCAACCATGACCGCGTTTTTACAACCATCACCCATTAATTGTGAAAGTACATGTGGAGTGGTCGGTTTGTTGTAATATTTTTTTTGGGAACTAAGCAACATGAAAGAATGATTCCCACAAAATTTCAGATTTTTTTGACCACTCTAGCTATTTTTTCTAATTTCTTATTATTTAATATTTAAAAATTCATTAAAAAAAATTGGTTGGTCGAAAAATTATGAAACTTGATTTCTAGATCCATTGGAATGTCCAATTCATGAATCAATTGAGTTCATGGAAAAAAACATTCTAAAACTTGAGATATTTGACCGTATGACCGCTCAGAAAAATCGTATCTAGGCCTGGCAGACCAAAAATGCCTCAAAATGTACTATATAGGGGGGTGACTAGTCTGCATGGGCTGGGCACGGGGGTACCCCCTATATCTTCCGCCACCCCCACGCCCCAAGCACTATGCGCCGCACAGGGGCATATGCTTGGGGCGTCGGGGTGGTGGTCGGAGGCCGAGGGCGGTTGACGGCGGGGGTGCGGTGGCGGAACGCGCACGGTGGGGCAGTGTCGGAACGTTCCCGTGCGCTCGCCAGCCCCACCCCGCCCCACCCGCGTGCGCCCCGCCCGCTTGCCCCCGTGCGCTCGCCCGCCCCGCCACGCCCTCATGCTCCAGCGCGCGCGCGCGCGCCCCGTCCCGCCCCGCCCGCGTGCTCCCGCGCGCGCGCGCCCCCGCCCCGCCCCGCCAGCGTTCGCCCCGCGCGCGCGCGCCCCCCGCCCCGCCCCGCCAGCGTGCTCCCGCGAGCGCGCGCCCCCCGCCCCGCCCCGCCAGCGTGCTCCCGCGAGCGCGCGCCCCCCGCCCCGCCCCGCCAGCGTGCTCCCGCGAGCGCGCGCCCCGTCCCGCCCCGCCCGCGCTCTGCTGCGCGCGCGCCCGTGCCTGCGCCCCATCCATCACCCATTAATTGTGAAAGTACATGTGGAGTGGTCAGTTTGTTGTAAATTTTTTTCTGGGAGCTAAGCAACATGAAAGAATGATTACCACAAAATTTCAGATTTTTTTGACCACTCTAGCTATTTTTTCTAATTTCTTATTATTTAATATTTAAAAATTCATTAAAAAAAATTGGTTGGTTGAAAAATTATGAAACTTGATTTCTAGATCCATTAGAATGTCCAATTCATGAATCAATTGAGTTCATGGAAAAAAACATTCTAAAACTTGAGATATTTGACCGTATGACCGCTCAGAAAAATCGTATCTAGGCCTGGCAGACCAAAAATGCCTCAAAATGTACTATATAGGGGGGTGACTAGTCTGCATGGGCTGGGCACGGGGGTACCCCTATATCTTCCGCCACCCCCACGCCCCAAGCACTATGCGCCGCACATGGGCATATGCTTGGGGCGTTGGGGTGGTGGTCGGCGGACGAGGGTGGTTGACGGTGGCGGTGCGGTGGCGAAACTTGCGCGGTGAGGCCGTGTTGGGTGCGCCTTTGGGCGTGCGACATGAGCCTTGTTGAGAATGGAATGTTGCGATGTTGCCTTGTAACTTGGGCTGGCTTGAGGATGGTTGATGGCTGGTACGATGATGAAACATGCAAGGTGGGGTGGAGTCGGGTGCCTTCGGGCGTGCGACATGAACCTCGTTGAGTGTGTGACGTTGTGGTGATGCTTGGCCAGCCTTGGGCCAGCCCTATGTTTTGAAGGCGTGTGGTGCCAGAACATGTTCGGCTGGTCGGAATCGGGTGCCTTTGGGCGTGCGACATGAGCCTCGTTGAGCACGGAATGTTGCGATGTTGCCTTCTAACTGGGAATCTCTGGTGTGAGGACTGTGGATGGCTGCTGGTACGATGATGAAACATGCAAGGTGGGGTGGAGCCGGGTGCCTTCGGGCGTGCGGCATGAACC
>NW_028257912.1:302500-305000 GCF_057944985.1 Cucurbita pepo subsp. pepo | reverse complement strand
AAAGGGTTTGGACACATGAGCAAAGAGTGTGTTAATAAAAAAGTTATGGTGATAAGGAATGATATACTTGATTCAGATCATGAATGTGAGGATCATGACTCAGCTTGTGGAAGAAATCGCAGCATATGATGATGAGTATGTTGAAAAAGGTAATTCCATATCTTTGATCACAAGAAGGGTACTCAATGTTCAAATCAAGGAAGAGAAATTTGAAGATCAAAGGGAAAACTTGTTCCACACAAGATGTTTGGTCAAAGGAAACCCATGCAGCTTGGTGATTGATAGTGGAAGTTGCACAAATGTGGTAAGCAGCTTCCTTGTAAAAAGACTTCAACTTTCTGTCCATCCCCATCCAAAACCATACAAACTTCATTGGTTAACAAACAAAGAAGAAATTAAGGTGAATTCCCAAGCTCTTATTTCTTTTACTCTTGGAAGATATAAAGATGAAGTTCTTTGTGATGTCGTACCAATGCATGCGGGGGACATCTTATTCAGCCGACCTTGGCAATATGATAGAAAGGTAACATTTGATGGTTTGATGAACAAGTATACTTTTACTTTGTGTGGGAAGAAATTTACTTTACTTCCATTGTCTTCATATGAAGTACATTGTGACCAATTGAAATTAGAGAAGAAAAGAAAAGAATATGAAGAACAACAGTGGAGAGAAGAAACTAAGGTAAAAGAGAGAGATAAGAGTGAAAAAAAAGAGAAAAGTGAGGGGCAAAGGATGAGTGAAAACCAAGAGAGAAAAAAAAATGATTTTGAAGAAAAGAGAGAAAATGTGAGTTTGGTTATAAGAATGGGAAAAATGAGGAATATGTTAGCCCAAGAACCAAAATTTGTACTTATGTGCAAAGGAATGTGTTTAGCAATGGAACCAAAAACTGATGATGCTTTGCCAAGTGCTTTTAAGTCTCTTTTGCAGGAATTCAATGACATATTTTCACATGAAGATGCATGTACGGGGTTACCCCCTCTAAGAGGGATTGAACACCAAATTGACTTCGTACCTGGGGCAACTCTTCCAAATATGGCTGCCTATAGGACCAATCCCACCGAGACTAAGGAGATTCAGTGACAAGTGGAAGAACTCATGGATAAAGGATATGTTAGAGAAAGCATGAGTCCTTGTTCAGTTCCTGTGATTTTGGTACCCAAGAAAGATGGCACGTGGAGGATGTGTGTTGATTGTCGAGCCATCAACAAGACCACGGTAAAGTATCGACACCCTATTCCTAGATTGGATGACATGTTGGATGAATTATATGGTGCTAATCTGTTTTCAAAAATAGATCTTAAAAGTGGTTATCATCAAATTCGAATGAATGTGGGAGATGAGTGGAAAACGGCTTTCAAAACAAAGTTTGGGCTTTATGAGTGGCTCGTTATGCCATTTGGCCTTACAAATGCACCAAGTACTTTTATGAGGCTAATGAATCATGTTTTGAGAGACTATATTGGAAAATTTGTTGTTGTATACTTTGATGATATCCTTGTTTACTCAAAAAGCTTGAATGATCATATTTTGCACGTTAAGAAAATTTTGTTTATACTTAGAGAAGAGAAGCTTTATGCAAACTTCAAAAAGTGCAGTTTTTGTCTAGACCAAGTCAACTTCCTAGGGTTCTTAGTTGGAAAGAAGGGAGTACAAGTTGATGAAGAAAAGGTAAAAGCTATTAGAGAATGGCCAACACCCACAAATGCAACTGAGGTAAGATCTTTTCATGGTTTGGCTAGTTTCTATAGGAGATTCATTAAGGATTTCAGTAGTATAGCCTCACCATTGAATGAACTTGTTAAAAAGCATGTGAAATTTGAATGGAAGGAAAAACAAGAGAATGCATTCAATGAACTGAAAGATAAATTAACCAATGCACCTTGTCTTGCTTTACCTAACTTTGATAAATCTTTTGAAATTGAATGTGATGCAAGTGGGATAGGCATAGGGGCTGTTTTAATGCAGGAAAAAAGGCCAATCATGTTCTTTAGTGAAAAGCTTAATGGAGCACAACTCAACTATCCGACTTATGACAAAGAGTTATATGCACTTGTGAGGGCTTTGCAAGTTTGGCAACATTATTTGTGGCCAAAAGAGTTTGTTATTCATACGGACCATGAAAGTTTGAAGCACCTCAAAAGCCAAACAAAGCTAAATAGGAGACATGCTAAATGGGTGGAATTCATTGAGACGTTTCCTTATGTAATTCATTACAAAAAGGGGAAGGATAATGTGGTCGCAGATGCATTATCAAGAAGGTATGCTTTATTTTCTTCCCTTACTGCAAAAATTCTTGGTTTTAAACACATGATTGAATTGTACAAAGTTGAAAAATCTGAATTTTATGATGTGTATATGCAATGTTTAGAAGGGAAACATGTGCAAGATCATATGGTGTTCGATGATATGCTTTTTAGGAAGGGTAAACTTTGTATCCCTAGATGTTCTATTCGAGAGTTACTTGTGAAGGAGGCTCATGGGGGAGGACTTATGGGA
>NW_028257912.1:202500-205000 GCF_057944985.1 Cucurbita pepo subsp. pepo | reverse complement strand
CGCACTCCCGAAGGCACCCGGCTCCACCCCACCTTGCATGTTTCGTCATCGTACCAGCAACCATCCACAGTCCTCACACTAGAGATTCCCAGTTAGAAGGCAACATCGCAACATTCCGTGCTCAACGAGGCTCATGTCGCACGCCCAAAGGCACCCGATTCCAACCAATCGAACATGTTCTGGCACCACACACCTTCAAAACATAGGGCTGGCCCAAGGCTAGCCAAGCATCACCACAACGTCACACACTCAACGAGGTTCATGCCGCACGCCCGAAGGCACCCAACTCCACCCCACCTTGCATGTTTCATCATCGTACCAGCCATCAACCATCCTCAAGCCAGCCCAAGTTAGAAGGCCACATTCCATGCTCAACAAGTCTCATGTCGCACGCCCAAAGTCATTTGACACTACCCCACCAAGCATGTTCCGCCACCACGCAGCCTTCAAAACATAGGGCTAGCCCAAGG
The DNA here is from genome assembly GCF_057944985.1 of Cucurbita pepo subsp. pepo. Taxonomy (NCBI): domain Eukaryota; kingdom Viridiplantae; phylum Streptophyta; class Magnoliopsida; order Cucurbitales; family Cucurbitaceae; genus Cucurbita; species Cucurbita pepo. Next base: position 204,530 of record NW_028257912.1, on the reverse strand, counting down.
AAGGGAGGCATACCACAACAACGTCCCACACTCAACGAGGTTCATGCCGCACTCCCGAAGGCACCCGGCTCCACCCCACCTTCCATGTTTCGTCATCGTACCAGCAACCATCCACAGTCCTCACACTAGAGATTCCCAGTTGGAAGGCAACATCGCAACATTCCGTGCTCAACGAGGCTCATGTCGCACGCCCAAAGGCACCCGATTCCAACCAATCGAACATGTTCTGGCACCACACACCTTCAAAACATAGGGCTGGCCCAAGGCTAGCCAAGCATCACCACAACGTCACACACTCAACGAGGTTCATGCCGCACGCCCGAAGGCACCCAACTCCACCACACCTTGCATGTTTCATCATCGTACCAGCCATCAACCATCCTCAAGCCAGCCCAAGTTAGAAGGCAACATCGCAACATTCCATTCTCAACAAGGTTCATGTTGCACGCCCAAAGGCGCACCCAACACTGCCTCACCGTGCAAGTTTCACCACCGCACGGCCGCCGTCAACCGCCCTCGTCCGCCGACCACCACCCCCACGCCCCTAGCATATGCCCATGTGCGGCGCATAGTGCTTGGGGCATGGGGGTGGCGGAAGATATAGGGGTACCCCCGTGCCCAGCCCATGCAGACTAGTCACCCCCCTATATAGTACATTTTGAGGCATTTTTGGTCTGCCAGGCCTAGATATGATTTTTCTGAGCGGTCATACGACCAAATATCTCAAGTTTTAGAATGTTTTTTTCTATGAACTCAATTGATTCATGAATTGGACATTCTAATGGATCTAGAAATCAAGTTTCATAATTTTTAAACCAACCAATTTTTTTTAATGAATTTTTAAATATTAAATAATAAGAAATTAGAAAAAATATCTAGAGTTGACAAAAAAATCTGAAATTTTGTGAGAATCATTCTTTCATGTTTCTTAGCTCCCAGAAAAAAATTTACAACAAACTGACCACTCCACATGTACTTCCACAATTAATGGGTGATGGATGGGGAGCACGCGCGGGCGGGGCGGGGGGCGCGCGCGCGGGAGCACGCGGGCGGGGCGGGACGGGGCGCGCGCGCGCGCTGGGACGCGCGGGCGGGGCGGGACTGGGGCGCGCGCGCGCTGGGACGCGCGGGCGGGGCGGGGCGGGGGCGCGCGCGCGCTGGAGCATGAGGGCGCGCGCGCGCTGGAGCATGAGGGCGAGCGCGCGGGGGCAAGCGGGCGGGGCGCACGCGGGTGGGGCAGGGCGGGGCTGGCGAGCGCGCGGGAACGTTCCGACACTACCCACCGTGCGCGTTCCGCCACCGCACCACCGCCGTCAACCGCCCTCGACCTCCGACCACCACCCCGACGCCCCAAGCATATGCCCATGTGCGGCGCATAGTGCTTAGGGCGTGGGGGTGGCGGAAGATATAAGGGGTAGCCCCGTGGCCAGCCCATGCAGACTAGTCACCCCCCTATATAGTACATTTTGAGGCATTTTTGGTCTGCCAGGCCTAGATACGATTTTTTTGAGCGGTCATACGGTCAAATATCTCAAGTTTTAGAATGTTTTTTTTCCATGAACTCAATTGATTCATGAATTGGACATTCTAGTGGATCTAGAAATCAAGTTTCATAGTTTTTCAACCAACCAATTTTTTTTAATGAATTTTTAAATATTAAATAATAAGAAATTAGAAAAAATAGCTAGAGTGGTCAAAAAATTCTGAAATTTTGTGGGAATCATTCTTTCATTTTGCTTAGCTCCCAGGAAAAAAATTACAACAACCCGACCACTCCACATTCACAACAATACAAGCATTGAAAATGAACATTCCCTTTTCACGGGTATTGGGTTTGATGATATTTTTATAGTCCAAGGCTTTATACAACACTTTTGATATGCTGTTGGTAGGACATGTATCGCACATAGCATAGGATGGGGCTTGGCATGTGCGAGGGGAGTGGGGGCGCAGGGGTGTGTGGGGGGGAGGGGGGCGTGCGGGGGTGTGCGGGGTGAGCGCGCGGGGGTGTGCGAGGGCGTGCGGGGGTG
>NW_028257912.1:100000-102500 GCF_057944985.1 Cucurbita pepo subsp. pepo | reverse complement strand
AACCAATCGAACATGTTCTGGCACCACACACCTTCAAAACATAGGGCTGGCCCAAGGCTAGCCAAGCATCACCACAACGTCACACACTCAACGAGGTTCATGCCGCACGCCCGAAGGCACCCAACTCCACCCCACCTTGCATGTTTCATCATCGTACCAGCCATCAACCATCCTCAAGCCAGCCCAAGTTAGAAGGCCACATTCCATGCTCAACAAGTCTCATGTCGCACGCCCAAAGTCATTTGACACTACCCCACCAAGCATGTTCCGCCACCACGCAGCCTTCAAAACATAGGGCTAGCCCAAGGAAGGGAGGCATACCACAACAACGTCCCACACTCAACGAGGTTCATGCCGCACTCCCGAAGGCACCCGGCTCCACCCCACCTTGCATGTTTCGTCATCGTACCAGCAACCATCCACAGTCCTCACACTAGAGATTCCCAGTTGGAAGGCAACATCGCAACATTCCGTGCTCAACGAGGCTCATGTCGCACGCCCAAAGGCACCCGATTCCAACCAATCGAACATGTTCTGGCACCACACACCTTCAAAACATAGGGCTGGCCCAAGGCTAGCCAAGCATCACCACAACGTCACACACTCAACGAGGTTCATGCCGCACGCCCGAAGGCACCCAACTCCACCACACCTTGCATGTTTCATCATCGTACCAGCCATCAACCATCCTCAAGCCAGCCCAAGTTAGAAGGCAACATCGCAACATTCCATTCTCAACAAGGTTCATGTCGCACGCCCAAAGGCGCACCCAACACTGCCTCACCGTGCAAGTTTCACCACCGCACGGCCGCCGTCAACCGCCCTCGTCCGCCGACCACCACCCCCACGCCCCTAGCATATGCCCATGTGCGGCGCATAGTGCTTGGGGCATGGGGGTGGCGGAAGATATAGGGGTACCCCCGTGCCCAGCCCATGCAGACTAGTCACCCCCCTATATAGTACATTTTGAGGCATTTTTGGTCTGCCAGGCCTAGATATGATTTTTCTGAGCGGTCATACGACCAAATATCTCAAGTTTTAGAATGTTTTTTTCTATGAACTCAATTGATTCATGAATTGGACATTCTAATGGATCTAGAAATCAAGTTTCATAATTTTTAAACCAACCAATTTTTTTTAATGAATTTTTAAATATTAAATAATAAGAAATTAGAAAAAATATCTAGAGTTGACAAAAAAATCTGAAATTTTGTGAGAATCATTCTTTCATGTTTCTTAGCTCCCAGAAAAAAATTTACAACAAACTGACCACTCCACATGTACTTCCACAATTAATGGGTGATGGATGGGGAGCACGCGCGGGCGGGGCGGGGGGCGCGCGCGCGGGAGCACGCGGGCGGGGCGGGACGGGGCGCGCGCGCGCGCTGGGACGCGCGGGCGGGGCGGGACGGGGGCGCGCGCGCGCTGGGACGCGCGGGCGGGGCGGGGCGGGGGCGCGCGCGCGCTGGAGCATGAGGGCGCGCGCGCGCTGGAGCATGAGGGCGAGCGCGCGGGGGCAAGCGGGCGGGGCGCACGCGGGTGGGGCAGGGCGGGGCTGGCGAGCGCGCGGGAACGTTCCGACACTACCCACCGTGCGCGTTCCGCCACCGCACCACCGCCGTCAACCGCCCTCGACCTCCGACCACCACCCCGACGCCCCAAGCATATGCCCATGTGCGGCGCATAGTGCTTGGGGCGTGGGGGTGGCGGAAGATATAGGGGGTAGCCCCGTGGCCAGCCCATGCAGACTAGTCACCCCCCTATATAGTACATTTTGAGGCATTTTTGGTCTGCCAGGCCTAGATACGATTTTTTTGAGCGGTCATACGGTCAAATATCTCAAGTTTTAGAATGTTTTTTTTCCATGAACTCAATTGATTCATGAATTGGACATTCTAGTGGATCTAGAAATCAAGTTTCATAGTTTTTCAACCAACCAATTTTTTTTAATGAATTTTTAAATATTAAATAATAAGAAATTAGAAAAAATAGCTAGAGTGGTCAAAAAAATTCTGAAATTTTGTGGGAATCATTCTTTCATTTTGCTTAGCTCCCAGGAAAAAAATTACAACAACCCGACCACTCCACATTCACAACAATACAAGCATTGAAAATGAACATTCCCTTTTCACGGGTATTGGGTTTGATGATATTTTTATAGTCCAAGGCTTTATACAACACTTTTGATATGCTGTTGGTAGGACATGTATCGCACATAGCATAGGATGGGGCTTGGCATGTGCGAGGGGAGTGGGGGCGCAGGGGTGTGTGGGGGGGAGGGGGGCGTGCGGGGGTGTGCGGGGTGAGCGCGCGGGGGTGTGCGAGGGCGTGCGGGGGTGTCCGGGGTGAGCGCGCGGGGGCGTGCGGGGTGAGCGCGCGGGGGTGTGCGGGGTGAGCGCGCGGGGGTGTGCGAGGGCGTGCGGGGGTGTCCGGGGTGAGCGCGCGGGGGCGTGCGGGGTGAGCGCGCGGGGGTGTGCGGGGTGAGCGCGCGGGGGTGTGC
>NW_028257912.1:90000-92500 GCF_057944985.1 Cucurbita pepo subsp. pepo | reverse complement strand
CCAAAGTCATTTGACACTACCCCACCAAGCATGTTCCGCCACCACGCAGCCTTCAAAACATAGGGCTAGCCCAAGGAAGGGAGGCATACCACAACAACGTCCCACACTCAACGAGGTTCATGCCGCACTCCCGAAGGCACCCGGCTCCACCCCACCTTGCATGTTTCGTCATCGTACCAGCAACCATCCACAGTCCTCACACTAGAGATTCCCAGTTAGAAGGCAACATCGCAACATTCCGTGCTCAACGAGGCTCATGTCGCACGCCCAAAGGCACCCGATTCCAACCAATCGAACATGTTCTGGCACCACACACCTTCAAAACATAGGGCTGGCCCAAGGCTAGCCAAGCATCACCACAACGTCACACACTCAACGAGGTTCATGCCGCACGCCCGAAGGCACCCAACTCCACCCCACCTTGCATGTTTCATCATCGTACCAGCCATCAACCATCCTCAAGCCAGCCCAAGTTAGAAGGCCACATTCCATGCTCAACAAGTCTCATGTCGCACGCCCAAAGTCATTTGACACTACCCCACCAAGCATGTTCCGCCACCACGCAGCCTTCAAAACATAGGGCTAGCCCAAGGAAGGGAGGCATACCACAACAACGTCCCACACTCAACGAGGTTCATGCCGCACTCCCGAAGGCACCCAGCTCCACCCCACCTTGCATGTTTCGTCATCGTACCAGCAACCATCCACAGTCCTCACACTAGAGATTCCCAGTTGGAAGGCAACATCGCAACATTCCGTGCTCAACGAGGCTCATGTCGCACGCCCAAAGGCACCCGATTCCAACCAATCGAACATGTTCTGGCACCACACACCTTCAAAACATAGGGCTGGCCCAAGGCTAGCCAAGCATCACCACAACGTCACACACTCAACGAGGTTCATGCCGCACGCCCGAAGGCACCCAACTCCACCACACCTTGCATGTTTCATCATCGTACCAGCCATCAACCATCCTCAAGCCAGCCCAAGTTAGAAGGCAACATCGCAACATTCCATTCTCAACAAGGTTCATGTCGCACGCCCAAAGGCGCACCCAACACTGCCTCACCGTGCAAGTTTCACCACCGCACGGCCGCCGTCAACCGCCCTCGTCCGCCGACCACCACCCCCACGCCCCTAGCATATGCCCATGTGCGGCGCATAGTGCTTGGGGCATGGGGGTGGCGGAAGATATAGGGGTACCCCCGTGCCCAGCCCATGCAGACTAGTCACCCCCCTATATAGTACATTTTGAGGCATTTTTGGTCTGCCAGGCCTAGATATGATTTTTCTGAGCGGTCATACGACCAAATATCTCAAGTTTTAGAATGTTTTTTTCTATGAACTCAATTGATTCATGAATTGGACATTCTAATGGATCTAGAAATCAAGTTTCATAATTTTTAAACCAACCAATTTTTTTTAATGAATTTTTAAATATTAAATAATAAGAAATTAGAAAAAATATCTAGAGTTGACAAAAAAATCTGAAATTTTGTGAGAATCATTCTTTCATGTTTCTTAGCTCCCAGAAAAAAATTTACAACAAACTGACCACTCCACATGTACTTCCACAATTAATGGGTGATGGATGGGGAGCACGCGCGGGCGGGGCGGGGGGCGCGCGCGCGGGAGCACGCGGGCGGGGCGGGACAGGGCGCGCGCGCGCGCTGGGACGCGCGGGCGGGGCGGGACGGGGGCGCGCGCGCGCTGGGACGCGCGGGCGGGGCGGGGCGGGGGCGCGCGCGCGCTGGAGCATGAGGGCGCGCGCGCGCTGGAGCATGAGGGCGCGCGCGCGCTGGAGCATGAGGGCGCGCGCGCGCTGGAGCATGAGGGCGCGCGCGCGCTGGAGCATGAGGGCGAGCGCGCGGGGGCAAGCGGGCGGGGCGCACGCGGGTGGGGCAGGGCGGGGCTGGCGAGCGCGCGGGAACGTTCCGACACTACCCACCGTGCGCGTTCCGCCACCGCACCACCGCCGTCAACCGCCCTCGACCTCCGACCACCACCCCGACGCCCCAAGCATATGCCCATGTGCGGCGCATAGTGCTTGGGGCGTGGGGGTGGCGGAAGATATAGGGGGTAGCCCCGTGGCCAGCCCATGCAGACTAGTCACCCCCCTGTATAGTACATTTTGAGGCATTTTTGGTCTGCCAGGCCTAGATACGATTTTTTTGAGCGGTCATACGGTCAAATATCTCAAGTTTTAGAATGTTTTTTTTCCATGAACTCAATTGATTCATGAATTGGACATTCTAGTGGATCTAGAAATCAAGTTTCATAGTTTTTCAACCAACCAATTTTTTTTAATGAATTTTTAAATATTAAATAATAAGAAATTAGAAAAAATAGCTAGAGTGGTCAAAAAATTCTGAAATTTTGTGGGAATCATTCTTTCATTTTGCTTAGCTCCCAGGAAAAAAATTACAACAACCCGACCACTCCACATTCACAACAATACAAGCATTGAAAATGAACATTCCCTTTTCACGGGTATTGGGTT
>NW_028257912.1:80000-82500 GCF_057944985.1 Cucurbita pepo subsp. pepo | reverse complement strand
CATTCAGTGCAAAGCAAGGCTCATGTCGCACGCCCAAAGGCACTTGACAACGCCCCACCATGCATGTTCTGCCAACACGCCACCTTCAAAACATAGGGCTGGCCCAAGGTTGGCCCAGTGGCGTCACTACAACATCACATGCTCAACGAGGTTCATGTTGGACGCCCAAAGGCACCCAACTCCACCCCACCTTGCATGTTTTGTCGTCGTACCAGCCATCAACAATCCTCAAGTCAGCCCAAGTTAGAAGGCCACATTCCATGCTCAACAAGTCTCATGTCGCACGCCCAAAGTCATTTGACACTACCCCACCAAGCATGTTCCGCCACCACGCAGCCTTCAAAACATAGGGCTAGCCCAAGGAAGGGAGGCATACCACAACAACGTCCCACACTCAACGAGGTTCATGCCGCACTCCCGAAGGCACCCGGCTCCACCCCACCTTGCATGTTTCGTCATCGTACCAGCAACCATCCACAGTCCTCACACTAGAGATTCCCAGTTGGAAGGCAACATCGCAACATTCCGTGCTCAACGAGGCTCATGTCGCACGCCCAAAGGCACCCGATTCCAACCAATCGAACATGTTCTGGCACCACACACCTTCAAAACATAGGGCTGGCCCAAGGCTAGCCAAGCATCACCACAACGTCACACACTCAACGAGGTTCATGCCGCACGCCCGAAGGCACCCAACTCCACCACACCTTGCATGTTTCATCATCGTACCAGCCATCAACCATCCTCAAGCCAGCCCAAGTTAGAAGGCAACATCGCAACATTCCATTCTCAACAAGGTTCATGTCGCACGCCCAAAGGCGCACCCAACACTGCCTCACCGTGCAAGTTTCACCACCGCACGGCCGCCGTCAACCGCCCTCGTCCGCCGACCACCACCCCCACGCCCCTAGCATATGCCCATGTGCGGCGCATAGTGCTTGGGGCATGGGGGTGGCGGAAGATATAGGGGTACCCCCGTGCCCAGCCCATGCAGACTAGTCACCCCCCTATATAGTACATTTTGAGGCATTTTTGGTCTGCCAGGCCTAGATATGATTTTTCTGAGCGGTCATACGACCAAATATCTCAAGTTTTAGAATGTTTTTTTCTATGAACTCAATTGATTCATGAATTGGACATTCTAATGGATCTAGAAATCAAGTTTCATAATTTTTAAACCAACCAATTTTTTTTAATGAATTTTTAAATATTAAATAATAAGAAATTAGAAAAAATATCTAGAGTTGACAAAAAAATCTGAAATTTTGTGAGAATCATTCTTTCATGTTTCTTAGCTCCCAGAAAAAAATTTACAACAAACTGACCACTCCACATGTACTTCCACAATTAATGGGTGATGGATGGGGAGCACGCGCGGGCGGGGCGGGGGGCGCGCGCACGGGAGCACGCGGGCGGGGCGGGACGGGGGCGCGCGCGCGCTGGGACGCGCGGGCGGGGCGGGGCGGGGGCGCGCGCGCGCTGGAGCATGAGGGCGCGCGCGCGCTGGAGCATGAGGGCGCGCGCGCGCTGGAGCATGAGGGCGCGCGCGCGCTGGAGCATGAGGGCGAGCGCGCGGGGGCAAGCGGGCGGGGCGCACGCGGGTGGGGCAGGGCGGGGCTGGCGAGCGCGCGGGAACGTTCCGACACTACCCACCGTGCGCGTTCCGCCACCGCACCACCGCCGTCAACCGCCCTCGACCTCCGACCACCACCCCGACGCCCCAAGCATATGCCCATGTGCGGCGCATAGTGCTTGGGGCGTGGGGGTGGCGGAAGATATAGGGGGTAGCCCCGTGGCCAGCCCATGCAGACTAGTCACCCCCCTATATAGTACATTTTGAGGCATTTTTGGTCTGCCAGGCCTAGATACGATTTTTTTGAGCGGTCATACGGTCAAATATCTCAAGTTTTAGAATGTTTTTTTTCCATGAACTCAATTGATTCATGAATTGGACATTCTAGTGGATCTAGAAATCAAGTTTCATAGTTTTTCAACCAACCAATTTTTTTTAATGAATTTTTAAATATTAAATAATAAGAAATTAGAAAAAATAGCTAGAGTGGTCAAAAAATTCTGAAATTTTGTGGGAATCATTCTTTCATTTTGCTTAGCTCCCAGGAAAAAAATTACAACAACCCGACCACTCCACATTCACAACAATACAAGCATTGAAAATGAACATTCCCTTTTCACGGGTATTGGGTTTGATGATATTTTTATAGTCCAAGGCTTTATACAACACTTTTGATATGCTGTTGGTAGGACATGTATCGCACATAGCATAGGATGGGGCTTGGCATGTGCGAGGGGAGTGGGGGCGCAGGGGTGTGTGGGGGGGAGGGGGGCGTGCGGGGGTGTGCGGGGTGAGCGCGCGGGGGTGTGCGAGGGCGTGCGGGGGTGTCCGGGGTGAGCGCGCGGGGGCGTGCGGGGTGAGCGCGCGGGGGTGTGCGGGGTGAGCGCGCGGGGGTGTGCGAGGGCGTGCGGGGGTGTCCGGGGTGAG
>NW_028257912.1:70000-72500 GCF_057944985.1 Cucurbita pepo subsp. pepo | reverse complement strand
TCGTCGTACCAGCCATCAACAATCCTCAAGTCAGCCCAAGTTAGAAGGCCACATTCCATGCTCAACAAGTCTCATGTCGCACGCCCAAAGTCATTTGACACTACCCCACCAAGCATGTTCCGCCACCACGCAGCCTTCAAAACATAGGGCTAGCCCAAGGAAGGGAGGCATACCACAACAACGTCCCACACTCAACGAGGTTCATGCCGCACTCCCGAAGGCACCCGGCTCCACCCCACCTTGCATGTTTCGTCATCGTACCAGCAACCATCCACAGTCCTCACACTAGAGATTCCCAGTTAGAAGGCAACATCGCAACATTCCGTGCTCAACGAGGCTCATGTCGCACGCCCAAAGGCACCCGATTCCAACCAATCGAACATGTTCTGGCACCACACACCTTCAAAACATAGGGCTGGCCCAAGGCTAGCCAAGCATCACCACAACGTCACACACTCAACGAGGTTCATGCCGCACGCCCGAAGGCACCCAACTCCACCCCACCTTGCATGTTTCATCATCGTACCAGCCATCAACCATCCTCAAGCCAGCCCAAGTTAGAAGGCCACATTCCATGCTCAACAAGTCTCATGTCGCACGCCCAAAGTCATTTGACACTACCCCACCAAGCATGTTCCGCCACCACGCAGCCTTCAAAACATAGGGCTAGCCCAAGGAAGGGAGGCATACCACAACAACGTCCCACACTCAACGAGGTTCATGCCGCACTCCCGAAGGCACCCGGCTCCACCCCACCTTGCATGTTTCGTCATCGTACCAGCAACCATCCACAGTCCTCACACTAGAGATTCCCAGTTGGAAGGCAACATCGCAACATTCCGTGCTCAACGAGGCTCATGTCGCACGCCCAAAGGCACCCGATTCCAACCAATCGAACATGTTCTGGCACCACACACCTTCAAAACATAGGGCTGGCCCAAGGCTAGCCAAGCATCACCACAACGTCACACACTCAACGAGGTTCATGCCGCACGCCCGAAGGCACCCAACTCCACCACACCTTGCATGTTTCATCATCGTACCAGCCATCAACCATCCTCAAGCCAGCCCAAGTTAGAAGGCAACATCGCAACATTCCATTCTCAACAAGGTTCATGTCGCACGCCCAAAGGCGCACCCAACACTGCCTCACCGTGCAAGTTTCACCACCGCACGGCCGCCGTCAACCGCCCTCGTCCGCCGACCACCACCCCCACGCCCCTAGCATATGCCCATGTGCGGCGCATAGTGCTTGGGGCATGGGGGTGGCGGAAGATATAGGGGTACCCCCGTGCCCAGCCCATGCAGACTAGTCACCCCCCTATATAGTACATTTTGAGGCATTTTTGGTCTGCCAGGCCTAGATATGATTTTTTTGAGCGGTCATACGACCAAATATCTCAAGTTTTAGAATGTTTTTTTCTATGAACTCAATTGATTCATGAATTGGACATTCTAATGGATCTAGAAATCAAGTTTCATAATTTTTAAACCAACCAATTTTTTTTAATGAATTTTTAAATATTAAATAATAAGAAATTAGAAAAAATATCTAGAGTTGACAAAAAAATCTGAAATTTTGTGAGAATCATTCTTTCATGTTTCTTAGCTCCCAGAAAAAAATTTACAACAAACTGACCACTCCACATGTACTTCCACAATTAATGGGTGATGGATGGGGAGCACGCGCGGGCGGGGCGGGGGGCGCGCGCGCGGGAGCACGCGGGCGGGGCGGGACGGGGCGCGCGCGCGCGCTGGGACGCGCGGGCGGGGCGGGACGGGGGCGCGCGCGCGCTGGGACGCGCGGGCGGGGCGGGGCGGGGGCGCGCTCGCGCTGGAGCATGAGGGCGCGCGCGCGCTGGAGCATGAGGGCGCGCGCGCGCTGGAGCATGAGGGCGAGCGCGCGGGGGCAAGCGGGCGGGGCGCACGCGGGTGGGGCAGGGCGGGGCTGGCGAGCGCGCGGGAACGTTCCGACACTACCCACCGTGCGCGTTCCGCCACCGCACCACCGCCGTCAACCGCCCTCGACCTCCGACCACCACCCCGACGCCCCAAGCATATGCCCATGTGCGGCGCATAGTGCTTGGGGCGTGGGGGTGGCGGAAGATATAGGGGGTAGCCCCGTGGCCAGCCCATGCAGACTAGTCACCCCCCTATATAGTACATTTTGAGGCATTTTTGGTCTGCCAGGCCTAGATACGATTTTTTTGAGCGGTCATACGGTCAAATATCTCAAGTTTTAGAATGTTTTTTTTCCATGAACTCAATTGATTCATGAATTGGACATTCTAGTGGATCTAGAAATCAAGTTTCATAGTTTTTCAACCAACCAATTTTTTTTAATGAATTTTTAAATATTAAATAATAAGAAATTAGAAAAAATAGCTAGAGTGGTCAAAAAATTCTGAAATTTTGTGGGAATCATTCTTTCATTTTGCTTAGCTCCCAGGAAAAAAATTACAACAACCCGACCACTCCACATTCACAACAATACAAGCAT
>NW_028257907.1:900000-976069 GCF_057944985.1 Cucurbita pepo subsp. pepo | reverse complement strand
TTTGGTCAAGTTCAAGAAGTGGGGTTGAGGTGATTCAAATGGTTAATGTCACTTTATTTGATTCAAATTGTTAATGTGATAATCCAGTTGAATAGTTACAGGTTATTTCCAAGGTCTCTTATTGAATGCCAACAGGGTTGAAATGATTGAGATGAGCACCTGATTGAGTTTGACAAAATTGAAATAAAATCAAATAAAATCACTAAAAAAAATCGATAAAATTGAAACAAATTGAAAAAAAAACTAGCCTTGTGACACTTCCTTCAACTAGAAGGGCGGTAAATCAAGGGTTCCTTCGCCCAAGACCCATGATCCAACTCCCAACATGGAAATGATAAGCTATAGAATCATTCCAAGAACCTCAATGGATGGGTTACTAGTAGTTGCACTCCTCTCACTATAGATATATTTCTGTCCATTTGATAAAACCATGATTAGTAAGTCGATCCTTCACAGGTTGTTCGTAACTAGAGCTGGGTCAATTTACCGTTCTACCCCTAAAGTTACTTCTTGTTTCTTATGTCTCACTGAGTCTCTAATGAACAATTGGTTTGTGGTCCAACCAGGAAACCGAATCCCTCTCAAGCCAATGAGAGGGTGGGGCCCCTTGTTCAAGACCTGGAGTCCGTGCTTAAGGAAACTACCTCTCTTCTATCCCTAAAAGTGGGTAGGAGTGAATTCCATCTTGCACCCCACGTCCCCAGCCATTCACCCAGTCTTACCCCTGAAATAGGAGGTCTATTGAGTCGGCGAACTAGAGCCACTCTCACCCATGCAAATCTAACGATAATTCTGAATAAACAGGAGTTCATGGTTAGCTTAGGATTAAAACCGAGTTACCTAGGTTATCGAATGAAAAGAAAATTAGTCTCAGTAGTAAACGACATTATAAAGTGAGAGTGGTTTTCTTCATGGTCCGATCTTATGCAATACTCATTGCATAGGACGCCCCCACTCACATGTCTCCACATGTACAATTTAGTGATCAGATTGTTTATATCATATACAAAAGTGGGCCGCATCCATAGTGTCCCCAGAATAAGGTATTCAGCCTTATCCTTATACTATAGATCATTTTGACTATATATACTTGAACTTGATCCACTCTTATGTCTCTACATATAGTTTAAGTAATCATACTATAGCCAGAGTGTTCTTATTTTATTGGATTTAGATTAATGATCGTAAAGTTCACTTTATTCAATAACAATCTTTACTGAATAAACAACAATAATAACTTCATTGAAAATAGAACATGTTTTTGTTTACAAACTATGAGTTTTAGGACATATAACCCAACAAAGGCAGGCATGTTGTCTACTGTCGTCAAATAGGTCATCTGTCGCCACAATTCTTTTAAGAAAGATGCGCCCAAATAACCGATGAAGAAGTTTCAGAGAGCCATAGGTTCGAATCCTGTCACTTTGACGTGGTATTCTCAGGGGCCGAAGTGCAAAGCCCCATAGCCTATCCTTGATCAGGAAGGCAAGAAGTTTTAGAGAGCCATAGGTTCGAATCCTGTCACCTTGATGTGGTATTCTCAGTGGCCGAAGTGCAAAGCCCCATAGCCTATCCGTGGTCAGGAAGGCAGGCAAACCGCGCACACTGAAAAGAAAAAAAGAAGATCTCCTTTTCTAACACACGCAGAATTGTCATTCTTTTGTCTTTTGAAACCCCTTACCTTATCAATCATCAAGCATGTTTTTGGTATTATTATGAAAAAGCTATTCCACTAGTATGACTTAGATACCCTCTCCACCGGTGATCATAGCCTGAAGTCATCATAGCCTCTCCACCGGTTCCAAAGACTCCTTCGGCATCAATGTGCTCCAATGAAAGAGATCAGACCCTTTCCTAAACTAGAACCGGGCACAAAACGCCGAGGAGAAAGTCGAAAGCGAGCTCTTTTCGCGTATACGCAATCTCGAAACCCAATTAGCTCAGGGACTGTCTCCTCAACCCTGGCGAGTATGAGTGCTTGGTAAGAGAGAATGTCGAATGAGAGAGACATTCGATTACGGCAACATTCGCAACTACCAAAGTGCACTAAACCTAGTAGAGATCTTCGACCTAACGATAATGGAACTTCAAGCCCATTTAATCAATCCGCTTTGTACCTTATTGTTGACCGAATCGGATGCACGCTAGGCCTAAATTCTCTCTCAGTCACCCAGAGACGAAAGGAAGATCAAATCCGAAGTTTACGAATCGAAGAGAAAGTGGATCTGAGTTCTACATGCTTTCATTTTAAAAAGCTTCACTTGCCTACGGTACTTTATTCAGGATGTGCAACAATACGGTCATCTCTTAGCTGTGTGTAGAGAATTCCTTGATCATTTCCTTGGCGGATAGCACAAATGAAATCGCTTCCCTGACCGCCATTCTTATGAGTCTATTCTTGTCTAGTTGGTTTGTTGTACTATTCTATACCTCTCTCGATTGATAGAAATACGTTCGGGAGCTGGGAGGGCCTATCGTGAGGGAACTTTCCTTTTTACGGTAGGCAAAGGTAAAGCGGGAGCTGCATATGTCCACGGTGATCAAGGCAGAGCGACTCCTTCTTTAAAAGATGTTGGTTTTATTGAAACTGTTAGATCAGCTTTCGTTAAAGAAAAAATAGGAGCTCTTGGTCTGGCCGATGTTGATTCGTATGGCAATGTGGACTCGACTCAGGATGAGGATTTCGCTTTTCATACTGCTACTATGAGCCGAAAGAGCTGGTAAGCTATCTCGCTAAACGAAAGGAAAAAGCACGTACGCGTTGACCTTGTTACAAGGGGCGGGGGCCAGCCAAAGAAGGTCAGTCGGACTAGGTTAGGACCCTTGATTCGGTTCAGCTAGGTTCTTCCATGCAAGAATGTATGCGTATCGGTATCCTCTTTAGGACTGGTTGCTTCCTCTTTTTGTTTATACGTTTGGAGAAACCTGCTAAGCCCGCCTTTCTTATCAGGTGTGATTCAATCTTTCAGCTCAAACTTTCCTATCGTCCGACGGAAAAGGTAGGAGTACGACTACCTTTTCCTTTTCTTTCCCGAGCCAAGGGATCATTCAGTTTCTACCAAAAAGTTCACTATCTATTAGTTGGCGTAATCGAATGTATTTCTCATTTCACGTTAGCTCCTCCAGGAGTTTCCTAGTCCGTAGTAGACGAAACCTTGGACTTCTATCGGACTTATAGCATTGCCTGGTGAGCTCACCGTTGAGGGTTGGCCTTACAGGAGATCGAGCAGCCTTTCTTTCCCTACCTGGTATGCTTTTCCGCTTATCGTGCAACTAGCCAACTAGCCAAAGAGAGAGGGAGAGGGATCATGTCAATCAATTTGTATGTGCATTTTGTCCGTCCTGTACTTGCCTGCTTAGCTTTCTTAGCCAACATCTCTGGTTTCTCCCGAACAAAGAGGTCCTACTTATCCATACCCAAAAGTCACACTTTCAGCCGAAAGACTGATTTTTTTCATAAAGTCGGTTCATAGATCAAGAAAGAATGAAGCTGCTTACTGGGACGGTTACGCGATACGTCTTTTCATACTCGCCTTTTCTTTAACCCTACTATCAACCTAGCCATTCTCGCTTGTTGCTTTAAGGGGTCTCCCCACTGTAGATTACTCGGATTGGTTCTCGCGTCTCTGTGCCAAAAAGGATGGGCAAGTTTGGATTGAGTGTTCATCGATTGGGTGGATCCATATGCTCCGGGGGGGGGGGGGTCAGACGAGGTGTAGCGCAGTCTAGTCAGTGCATCTGTTTTGGGTATGTTGTCCGCTAAAGGTTTTAGGAAAGGGGGTACAAATTTTCTACATAGGTCATTGGTGGTCACAATCTTTTTCAGGAAGATGCTCCCAAATAATCGGTGAACAATAGCCTTTAAAGAAGTTTCAGAGAGCAAAAAGAGGCAGAAAAGAGGAAGAAGGAACTAGTAGGTTAAATTTGGGTTCGTTTGAACTAATAAACGAACAAAAGTTTTTCAAACGAACTCAAATTTAAGACTCACTAGCCCAAAGTCCATATGTGGTAAAAAAGAAAAAAAAAAAAACCTTCCGTTGCCCAACCCTTATTCGCAGTTTGCATCCAACCATTTCTTTTTCAACCTACACGTATGCTCCAGGCCAAACTCACGTAACTAGTAGTAGATGTAAGACAAGTGTCACAATCGCACTCTTGCAGTAGTGAGACAATGATTATATGACATTTGTTCTAATCCAATGAACAAGTCAACCATGCAAAATTTAGACTAAACGAACAATAGCAGTGTATGCTCGAATCACGTTTAGAAGAAATATTTTAGAAAACTTGAGCGAGGAAATACATTAAAAATAATTTCAAATAAAGCAATGTTATAAACTAAAAGTGAAGAAACAACAACTGGTCACGTTCTCCTATAGTACATTTTGGGACATTTTAGTCCTGATGGGTGTAGATATGATTTTGAGGACTAATCATACACCCCGTATTGGCACAACAATAATAGTAAAGGCCTATCTAAGATGAAAGCAAGTAAAACGTGTTTGGAATGAGCATGCCACCATGAACCACAAATCGTTTACAGGAATAGCTAAGACATCTAACATGCAGCCACAGGCAACATGTCTCGGCCAATCATGACCGCGACATCTGCCCTTACACAATTTGTCAATATCTCTATCAACCGGCTCTTCATAAACTCAACGTTGTAGGATGAGGCTGACTTTAGGTCTCGCGACGCGCTTCTAGTTGATCTCAGTATTGAGGAGTCTTTTCCAACCTACTAGGAGCTATTGAAAATCACTTCTCGGTTTGTTAACTCTTCAAGTCTTCTCTGTTGGTGTCTTTTCTACTTTTTTCGCTTGAAACAATTTCTTCTTTGCATGACGTCATACCACCTGCTTTTACTTGATGTTTTCTTGGTCGGAATAATAACATTTCAAGTTACTGACGTGGACAACAGGGTTAGTCTGTATCCATAGGAGCAATTGGATCCTATATGATGTCTTCCTAATCTTGTGAATAACTTCGACTAGTCCATAGAATTTTCACACCAGTCTTTGGTTCTTGTTGCTTTGAACTCAAAGTTGATCTATCCTTAACTTATCATAACTCTCTATTTGCTTTGAAATTATCGTGGTCGACCCTTCTCTTCATCCGTCTGGATGGTATTTTTGCGTGAACATGTGTTGCTTTAGTGGTTTGTTTTTGTCTCCCTTCTTCAGTATAGGTGTTGGCTTGGTGTCTTTGCCAAGCATTTGAGTGATCAGTGACAAGAGCCTTTGGAGGTCAAATAAACCCGACTGTGAACATGCAATTTTTCTATTTGTAGAATTCAACTAGCTCAGGCTGAGCCGCATGACATCTATTTGTGGTACGCGACATAAAACTAATCTTGTGATTTATCTCTCTTGGTGGGGTTAAACCCAATATCTGACCTTCTTGTTTTGGGTCGTGGTATTCATGTAGTGGCAAAAAAGTTTTTGTTGAGGTTGGCACACTTGAGCTCCCCCTTTTCAAATACAACAATGGCAGCAAGTGTAGATTCATCATGCCTAAGATTCTTTCTCAATTGTACTATCGTCATCATTTTCACCCCTCTTGGTTGATGGATGTTTGTCTGAATGATCGTTGGGTTAGACTCCGTTACTACTATGCATTTTGCTAGGGGCATGTAAATGACTTTGTGTTCTAGCAGGATGTCAATCCCTGACTGTTTGGGCTCTAGAATGTTGGATATGAAGGCTGACTATATATAGTAAAAATCTGATAGAGATATATATACTAAATAATTATATATAGTAGGCGGTTACATATACTGAAGCTATATATAATAAACTGAAATCATATGTATACCCATTAGTTAGTGCTTCCTAAATGTACCTTTCTCATTCTCCATATCCTATCTTTGCATACCTGAAGTCATTAATACAAAACCATTAGTCAATATTTCTTCTTACATTTTTTCTATCATGTTTTTTGTGTTCATTTAGATCAAGTGTGTGCGTTGTTGTGTTATTCTAATAACTGGTATCAGAGCGAGGAGAGATTCACCACGATCTGTGAAGATGGAAAGTTCAAAGACTGGAATTGAAAAGTTTGATGGATTCGATATCAGTTTCTAGAAAATGTAGATTGAAGATTATCTATACGAGAAAGATATTCAGGAACCCATTTTGGGGGTGAAGCTGGATACCATGACCACGGAGGAGTGGAAGCTCAAGGATTGTCACGCCGTAGGGTTAATCTGGTTGACGCTGCCAGGGAACCAAAGAAAGTGCGATTGGAAATGGTCCATACAGACGTTTAGGGACCATCTCTAGTTTCTTCATTTCTGGTACCAAAATTTCATGGATTAGAGGTCTCGCACTGTCAACGACAACTCTCTGTTTTCCTAAGGCTAGTCAGATATCTCATGACCACTCTTTTCCTCCTCACCATATCTAGACAGTATAACGTTGATCCAGTATTATCTTATATAGTTAACGTTCACTCTTTAACGTCCAAGGACATTTTATAACTACCACGAAAATCAAAACATACAATAAATTCATACAAGTTTTACAATATATCATATACTACAAAATAAGGTTAGACTGCTTACTTGGTCACGGAGAGACGTGTCATCGAGTTGAGTCATAGAGATATACGACTCTTTATCCTAAGAAAAAATCTATATAATTTAAAATCTAGCTGCTCTGATACCAATCTGTCACAACCCAAATTTCAAGGGTTCAAAACTCAAATAGAAACTAAAATTGAGAGTGAAAACAAATAAAAATAAAAGTAAATTAATATAAAATAAGAAAATGTTTAAAATTAAAATGAGATTGAGAAAACAACACAACATTAAATATAAAATTAAATTAAATTATAAGACGGTGTTGTTCAAATTTATCCAAAAAAAAAAAAAAAAAAAGTGTTTCGGATACAATTACAAAAAAAAAAAGTACAAAAAAACTCAAACGCAAAGACAGACTAACGCTACATAACAACCCCATCTGTGAGTGCACAACCTTTGAAGGCTCCCTCATCTCAACGGTAAGTTCTATTACGAACCCATCCAAAATAATCACACCTATGACCGCATCTCTTGACTTTAAACTGCTAGTCTAAACATGGTTTCATCACGAAAGCTTTAGAGATAAATCTATCTTTACAAAAATATTTTTCTCTTAATTTATAATTAGGTATAAATTTTGTCTAGAATTCAAAACTTTCAAATCCTACCGTTCCTTAACCAGATTCAAATCCAGATTCTAGAACTCCTAGTACCATATATAAAGTTGGTATCCTCTAATAAAACAGGAAGGTCTCTTAAGATCATTAAATTCTTATAGACTCCAGGCTCAATATCATTAATACAATTATGTTTTATCTTGAACACGCCAAACATGAAACTAAAGTGCGTTCAATTTAACTCCATTTTATTGCCATCTTGAATGATGTGTAGGGTATATTCTTGATTTACCTTAAAGTTCTTGTTACATGACAGTTCATATTAGTTAAGCTTTTTGCAAAATCACAAGTTAAAAGACAACAACGATGAATCTAGGTCTATTAGTCAATTCAAAGACAATTTCTTTCTCCATCTTATCGATAATAATAGTTCAACTAAATTCATATTATGCAAAGAAACAAGTTTACGACTCATAAAAACAACTACCTAAATATGTCCTAAAAATTTGAAAACATAAGTTGTAGTTGATAATTACACAAAAATTTCCGTAAATCCATGAATTCGTGTCCAATTATTCAATCCTAAAGATTGTAACTAGCATATAGTAAATGAAGCTCCACATGAAGTAATTTAAAGTTCCCCTTACCAAACTAAAGTTTATCTCATCTCTAATGAAGCATGAATTGCACTGAAGTTCATGAAATGCTTATAGACTCCAACTCTGAGTACTATTAATGCAATTATGTTTCATATGAGTTTGTCATAAATGAAACTAAGGTGCATTCAATACAACTTTATTTTCTTGTCATACGAGCCAAAATAGAAAAATTAAATCAAACAAACTGATGAACTGAACCGAATTCAATCCAACCAAAATTGATTAGTTTGTTTCTTTTGTTGGGTTGTTGGTTTATTTGATAACCCTTGTATATTATAACAATTCAACTTTTCGTTATAGCCCTCCAACTACTAAGAGGAAAATATATTTGAGTAGAAGCTAAAAATATTGGGTGTTCACGAAAAGTCATTTGGTTTAGTGGTATGATTCTCACTTGGGGTGCAAGAGGTTTTGAGTTCAATTCTTAAAATGCCCCTATGTCTAAGTCTTTTCTTATCTAAGGACTTCATATTTGAATTTTATACTTACCATCATGCTCTTAATACTCATAGTCTTTCTTAACATCCCATCCCAAGGCTTTATTCTCCAAGACAAATTCTACATCCGAGGACTTCACGTGTTTCGTGCAATACATTCTACATCCGCTTTATTCTCCAAGACAAATTCTACATCCGAGGACTTCACGTGTTTCCTGCAATACATTCTACATCCGCTTTATTCTCCAAGACAAATTCTACATCCGAGGACTTCACGTGTTTCCTGCAATACATTCTACATCCGCTTTATTCTCCAAGACAAATTCTACATCCGAGGACTTCACGTGTTTCCTGCAATACATTCTACATCCGCTTTATTCTCCAAGACAAATTCTACATCCGAGGACTTCACGTGTTTCCTGCAATACATTCTACATCCGCTTTATTCTCCAAGACAAATTCTACATCCGAGGACTTCACGTGTTTCCTGCAATACATTCTACATCCGCTTTATTCTCCAAGACAAATTCTACATCCGAGGACTTCACGTGTTTCCTGCAATACATTCTACATCCGCTTTATATAGTAGATGGTTAAATCTGGTAAAACTATATTTAGTAGACTGAACCATATATATATCCTGTCCAGTAAAGCTTTGAGATGTACTTTCTATTCTCTGTACTCTCTCTTGTTGTACATACCTGAAGTCATCGATAAAAAAATCCTTTTAGCCAGAGTTCTCCTTGCAATTTTCTCTATCCTTTTTTCTTTGTTTTCATCTGGATCGAGCGTGTGCGTTGTTGTGCGATCCTAACAATATGTGATGGATTTTGTAGGAAGCTCAGATAAGTACCTACCCCTTATGAAATTCGCTTATAATAATACTTGCCAAGCCACCATACAAATGGTCACATACGAGGTTCTTTATGGATGAAGATTTCGATCCCCTATCTTTTCGGAAGAAGGGGGGCAAATGACAACTATTGGGCTAGAGCTGGTGCAAATTACCAACGCCGCAGTCCAGAAGATTAAAGCTAGGATACAAACCGCACAAAGCTGAGAGAAAAGCAATGCAGACCTAAGGCGCAAGGACATGGAATTGTAGGTAGGGGATCATATATACCTAAAGGTAGCACCCCATGAGAGGGGTGCTTAGGTAGGGTAAAAAGGGGAAGCTAAGCCCTAGGTTTATCCCTCCCTTTGAGATATTAGAAAGGATTGGATCTGTGGCCTATAGAATCGGGCAATGCCCAAACATGTCTACAGTACATAATATCTTTCATGTATCCATACTACGGAAGTATACCCTAGATCGTTCGCACGTACTGGCTCATGAAACTCTCTTCTTGAGAGATGACCTAACATATAAAGAAGACCCGATTCAAATAATAGACAAGAAAGTCAAATGATTGAGAAACAAGGAAATCTCTCTCGTTAAGGTCCTATGGAAGAATCATAGAGTAGAAGAATCCACTTGGGAAACAAAAGGCAAATAAGAACCTTGTACCCTGACCTATTTTAGAATAAGCACTTTCGATGACCGAAAGTTTTCAAAGGAGAGGAGAATTTGCAACACTCAAGGTCTCCAATAAGAGACAGTGTATAATCTGTACTAGGTTGTATCTAGAAGCAAAGAACAAGTAAAATTGAAAAAACATTAAGAAAATGGTACTTTTTCTAATTTTTATAAACTTCCCGAATCATTAAATTTTTTATAGAATAAGAATTACAAGGTGCTTAAAAAAGGAAGGCTCCAATTGGAGAAAACTTTTCTAGCAGAAGATTCAGAAAAATCAAGAATGAAATTATAGAAATTCTAGACGTTTCAATGGTAGTAGAAAATCCGTCTATAAATTATGAATTAGGGTAGACTATTAGGGGCAAGAAGCAAGCTTAATCGAGTACCAAATCGAGAGATACAAGTTTTTTGTTTTGGGGCATCGTGTTCATGGGTTTACCTCGAATTCGAGAACTATAGTCCACTATTCATTTCCAAACTTGTTCCTGCACCTTCTAAATAAGTTTACCCATAAGTTTGGTGAAGGAAAGAGGTCCTCAAAGTGCTAGTAGGTTTTCACACGAATTAGTCCACGTTAGGTTACCCTCTAATGTTTTCCTAAGCTAAAACCTCAACTCCTAAAGCCTAACCCATGACATTATGTAGAAACCTAGGTTCATCAATAATCCATGTACCAAGTACCTAGAACTATGTGAATAACATGCTGAATAAGTTGCTAGGATCCATACCCAGAAGTAACCATTATCTGCAAAAGTAACCATTATCTGCATTACGATGGGTACTAAAAGGCCCCTATTCTTCTTTAGGTAGGATGTCCTGCAATATGTATCAGGAGCTGGATGTTATGATAGGCCTACCTTTCCCATCATCTAAACAAGATGTCCTGCACAACGATTTACCAGTAGGATTACATGATTATGACGACACCACTCATGTGTTCCTGGGGAGAAAATTGAAGATTATTTTTGGGGAAGGTTTTCAGGATCATTATATGATACATGACACGATGACCTCTAAGTTCTAAGATCCTGAAAACATAACAAGAAGTAATATCCTAGCTTAAGGTCGCGATTAAGAACTTACTAGTAGGCTACTTACTAAGTTTTACACACTCCATGTTTATCATTTTTTTTCAAGTAACTAAGAGTTGGTCGTGGATGACTGAAGTTTGGAGTGTGGGCCATGTACTAACTTCTATTTTTAATCTAGTATTTTTTGTTCTTCTTTTGAGTCTGCTTCTTATTTTGTGTTTGTAACGAATATGTATATGTAACACCCAAAAAATGAAAAAAATTAGCTCCCATAAGAATAAGCCACTCATGAAAGACCCAAAGGATAGAAAGGAAAAAAATTAAAGGATTAAGCAAGAACAAAGGACTTAGTTAAGTCACTCGTGTACCACCCTTTTGAAAAGGATTGGAAAGGAAAAAGTAAATCAAAAGGGCAAAAAAGTCATTTTATCAATTATCAAGAATCTTTCCGGATTTGTAATTCCTTATCTAGAAGGAATCTCAAGATTAAAAAAAAGCTAAAAATGATCAAAAAGCGATGAGCAATTTGTAGAAAAATTATCATTTTTTGAGAAAAATAATAATAAAATATTTGGAAAATGGCAAATTACCAAAATACCCCAGAAGAATGGATAATTACAGAAATGCCACTATAATTAGAATCAGAGCATCTACCGTGACCATCCGAGCAAAATCCTTCGAACTCAAATTTCAACCATCGGATCTCCTCCAAACTTTGATATGATCTAGAACGAACACGCACGGATCATCACATCCAACGACTAGTATTCAAAGCCATGGTCGGTAAGGATATGATCGGAGTTGATATCTCCGAAAAATTATCCAGAAAGTTTGATCTCTAAATAACGAAGATTCTGGAGCTCTCAATGTCGGTTTAAGCTACTCCTATAAAGTCTTAAGTAGGAGCAACGATATGGAATAAGAATCGAGAAAGGTCAATCCCCCAATCGAAGGCAATAAGCGTTTAGATTGTGGGTCTCTTACTCTCAGGTTTCTTCCAAATTAGAGAGCAATCCTCCACCATTTCTCTTCAAACTTCTACATAACGAAGAATCTGGAGCTCTCGCTATCGGTTTAAGCTCCTCCTATAAAGTCTGAGTAAGAGCAATAATACAGAATAAGAATCAAGAAAGGTCGATCCCCCAATCGAAGACAATAAATGTTTAGATTATGGGTCTTCTACTCTCAGATTTCTTCCAAATTCGAGAGCAATCCTCCACCATTTCTCTTTAAACTTATTCCTACCGTTTCTCAACAAGATTACCCACAAGTTCTATGAAGGAATAGAGTGCTGAAAGTGCCTAGAAACCATTCCCCCAATTCAATCAGCTATTGAAGAACTTCAAGAAAAACTTGAAAATCCAATCCGAGGATACATGATCATTCGTCGAGCAAGAATGATTCCAATCAGTTTCTGCGCCTACAAGGAATGCTTCCATAGAAGACCACGAAGAAAAATAACCTCGAGAGCGTGTCGAATTGAAGGAAATAGGTTTCACAATTAAATTGGGGATAAGAGTCGAATTCCTATCTACGATCTCTTTTCCTTCAAATTAAGGATTCCTCTAACTTCAGAGGAAGAAGTTGAGTAAACTTGAGGAAGGAATCGAGAGATGAAACATCGTAGAACAAGCTACCCAAGAGATCGAAAATTTGGCGTTTTGAGTGAGTTGCATACCGAGAACGATTTTTGGAAATTAAGGTCTTACACTCAAAGACGTTCCTCCAAACCAATTCCTTTAGCCTGAAGAAAGGATATGGAAGAGGTTCAATGAAGAAATAGGGCCTTGAAACCACTAGAATCAGCTACCCAATAAGAAATCCTTTGTTTTATCTCCAGCGATAAATCAGATTTTGGATGAACTTTGGAACCGAATATCTTAGACTACTATCCACGAGAAGGTATCAAATCAAATCCCTAGCCCTTCCTTGTAATACCCATCTTTAAGTTTCACGAAGAAATCGAGGAGAGAAATGCTGTAAATGTGGCTGGACAGGCCGAGTTTTAGATGGCGGCGACGCGAAAAATGCGCATCTTCTTCCTGTTCAGAGGAATAAAACGATGATATGGCCAGTTCAACTGAACTGTCCAAGTCAACTCAAAATTTGACATTTTCTTGGGTTTTCTCAATTTTAACCCCATTCTAGACCGATTCTCATAGAAAATCTTATGGTTTCAGAAACTAGAAACAATAAGGAGTATGTGGAAGGAAATTTGAAGTAAGTCAGATACTAGAAGCTCAAGAATGGACGTCTCAAACGTCGACGACGAGGCAAGTAGCCACCTTGGACTTTTTGTTAAGAAATAAGTAGAAATTGCTTGGATTTTCATATGAACCCTAAACCAAGTATGAATTAAGGATATATGAAAGAAAAACCCAAAGAACCGTGAGTTAAGACCCTGAACCGATCAAATAGCTCGAGATTTAAGTAACGTTAAAATAACCCACTATATGAGCTCCGCTGTATATCAAATTTTAATACTGAGCATATTATATTATGTTGAGGTTAGATATGAAATTTGGTGGTCATTGGATAAGGATAAGTAGGTAAACCAAGAAACAGTGCAAAATGACCATAATGCCCCTAAGGTAATTGACCTTCGGTTCATGACCTAGATGACCTTCAAATGCTATGAAATTCATCAGTAGATCTTATTTTATGAAATGTTATATGAATTCTTATCCCAAGAGGTTATATAAGGTAACAAAGTTTGGGAGTAATTGGAAAACTTTAGTTAACGAAACCAAGATATGGGAGAAAATGCTCATCACGATCCATATGACCTTTGCCATGAAGCACGATGTTTATAAGTTATGTAGTCAATGTTGCCAATGTTTGCTGCACACAAAAAATGATAGGGATGTTAAATTTTTAAGTCGGTTTTGGAAAGTATGGTGGATAAATTGGGTACCAAATTATTGTTTTCAACTTCATGTCATCCTCAGACTCATGAGCAAACTGAGGTAGTTAATAAAATATCAGCAGCATTGCTTAGGGCTATTATTTATAAGAATATTAAGTCATAAATTGGGTAACAAATTATTGTTTTCAACTACATGTCATCTTCAGATTAGCTTAGGGCTATTATTTGTAAGAATATTAAGTCTTGGGACGAATGTTTGCCACTCATTGTTCTCTTTTTGAAGTTGCTTAAGGATTTAATCCACTTACGCGTCTTGATTTGCTTTCTATTCATTCTAATATTTTTGTGAGTAAAGCAGCCACAAGTAAGGCAAATGGGATCAAAACATTGCATAAAGAGGGGAAGGAGACAATTGAGAAACAAAATTTCAAAGTTGCTACAAAAATTAACAAAGGACGGAATGAAATCATTTTTCGAACTAGTAACTGGGTTTGGATACATTTTCGCAAGGAGTGATTTCAATCTCAAAGGAAGACAAAGTTACATCCAAGAGGGGATGACCCTTATCAAGTCCTTGAAAGAATTAATAACAATGCATATAAAATGACTTAAGGGGATCGAGATTAAATCTCAGCCACTAACTTCTTTTGTGGGAGACTATAAATACTCACAAATTATTTTGTATAAATCAGATTTATGAGGAATGAAATTGATCTCTCAAGTTGAGAAGTTCCCCTTCGAAATTCGAGCATCGCGTGTGAGCCATGCAGTCACGCTTTGACATTGTGTGGTTGAGTGAAATTCTCAACCTTCTACTTATTTTTGGGATTTCTTTTCTGCGTATTCATTGTAATTTATCGTGATACAAACAAGTTTATTCTTGTAGGGAATGTATTAAGCACATGGATTTATTAATTACGGTGAACTTTTGTATAAAACGAAGTAAATACAAATGGAGTAACATGAGACAGAAGTAAACTTAGTAATAAAAAGAAACTACTTTTAGTTAATCCCATTTTACAATATAAATATTGTTCAATTGTAGGGAAGAAGTAGTTTTGAAAACTAGCCACTCCATATCCATCTATGTTTGGAAAACTAAAATAAAGAAAAAATAAATAAATAAAAATATTTTTCAAAAACTTAGTTTGGTGTGAAATTTTGCTTCAAATTCAAATGTTTTCTTTTCTTTTCTTTCTTTCTCTCTCTTTTTTTTTTTTATAAAAGGATAAAACACATAATTTCAAATATTGAGGCGCATAAAAGATATGGACCAACAACTAAAAATGATAGATCCACTACAAGGCATTTGGTCTAGTGGTATGATTCTCGCTTCGGGTGTGAAAGGTCTCGAGTTTGATTCTCAAAATGCTCCCAACAATTATATAAAATTGAAGCATGCAATATAATAAGATTTGAAATAGGTTTTTTTTAAACCTTGAACCAAGAAGTAATTGAGATGGATATTTGGAAAGAAAAAAAAAAGGAAGCTATATTTAATTATAATTACAAGTGTCTTTATAATATGTTAATTGAAGAGAGCAAACAACAAGAATAAACACACAAAGGAAATTTGTGTATGTATGATTCTCTTCAAATCTTGGAAACTATGAGGATTCCTCTCCTTTCTTGACATAAAGACTTACTTTTTCGGGACTTGGACCATAAACAGTCATCTACTCTTACTCCTACTCCCTTCTCTAAAAATCAACATAGCATAATCATTCCATGAAGGCCGAGGTAGTCTTATAAAAGAAGATGAGGCTACCACATTCAAATCATTCCATGAGGACTTGAGAAAGTTTTGTAAAAGAAGATGAGGATACCACTTTCTATTGCAGAATTTCTATGTGAATAGAGAATGAACCATATTCTTGGGAGACAAGATAGAACCTCGAGCCTAACTTCAAAGGCATTACACAAATTTTTCTATGATATTTTTTCTAGGAACTCTTTGTTATGTAGTCCGCTGAAGGTTTCAGGAAAGGGACACAGATTCTCTATTGCACTGATCTCCTAAAAGAAGTTTTACCTAGGTCATCTATCGTCACAACCCTTTTAAGGAAGATGCGCCCAAATAACCAGTGAACAATAACATTTAAAGAAGTTTCAGAGAGCGAGAAGAGGATTGTGATAGAAGTTGCCCTAGGTAAAACTTCTTTAAATGTCTTAGCCAATCATGACCTCATAATGAAGAGTCTCTTGGAAAACAATAACATATGGACAACAAATGTCTTAGCCAATTGTGACGGTCATGATTGCTCAAGGCGTGTCGCCCAAATAATCGGTAAACAATAACATTGCACAAATAACCGCCTTGGACAACAAATCATTTACAAGACTGGCTGAGACATGCAACATGCAACCACAGGCAACACGCCTTGGGCAATCATGACTATGACATCTGCCCCCACACAATTTATTGGATGAGGCTGACTTTAGGTCTCTCGATGCGCTTCCAGCTGATCTCATAATGAGGAGTCTCTTCCAACCTACTAGGTGCTGTTGAAATCACTTCTTGGTTTGTTGAGTCTTCATGTCTTCTCTGTTCGTGTCTTTCCTACTTTCTTCGCTTGAAACTTTTTTCTTATTTGTATGATGTCATACCATCTGCTTCTGCTTGATGTCTTTTGGGTCGAAATAATAACGTTTCAAGTTACTAACGTGGACAACAAGGTTAGTCCGCATCCATAAGAGCAATTGGATTCTATATGATGTCTTCATAATCTTATGGATAACTTTAACTAGTCCATAGTATTTTCACACCAGTTTTTGGTTCTTGTTGCTTTGAACTCGAAGTTTATCTGAACTTAACTTATATGAACTCTTTATTTTTCTTGAAATTATTGTGGTTGACGTTTCCGACTGACCCTTCTCTTCATCCGTCTAGATGATATTTCTGTGTGAATAGGTGTTGCTTCAGTTGTTTGTTTCTGTCTCCCTTCTTCAGTATCTAACCTTGTTTTTGTCTCTTCTGGTGGGGATAAATCCATTATCTGACCTTGTTTTGCGTCGTGGTGTTCATGCAGTGGCAACAAGGTACTATTGAGGTTGGCTCACTCGAGCTCCCCTTTTTAATTACAACAGTAGCAGCAAGCGTAGATTCATCATGGCTATGATTCTTTCTCAATTGTAGTATCGACATCATTTTCAACCCTCTTGGTTGATGGATGTTTTTCTGATGATCATCGGGTTAGACTCCATTACTACTAGACATTTTGCTAGGGGCATGTAAATGACTTTGTGTTTCAGCAGGACGTTCATTCCTGACACGACGTCGAAGTCATCCATTTCAACTATCACTAAACAATTTGCCTAGTCCAAGGCTCCAGCTTGATTAGAGTTCTCATTGTGACTCCTAAGATAGGTAAAGCTTCCAATTTGACGGCGTTCATCTTTCCTGTATCTTGATGCCAAAGGATGTTAAAATAGTTTGCATCTGTCTCCATCATGAGTTGTGGGTGGCTCTAGAGTTGACAATGGTGTTCCTTACTACTTTGTGCTTTACCCAAACCTCGACATACATAATATATATATATATTCATTTAACTATAACACATATGGTCCATGAAAGAATTGTAACTCTTATGCTCATTAATATTATAATGGCTACTACCTAAATTATAACCTAAAGTTGATAATTGATGTCCAATTAGCCAACCCTAAATTTGTAATCATTGTGGAGTGATTGAAATTACAATGGAAGTAGTTTAAACTCCTAGTACCTTAAAGGAAGTTGGTCTCTTCTAATAAAACACGAAGTTCTCTTTAATATCATTAATACAATTATGCTAGACATGAAACTACAACTGCGTTCAATTTAACTCCATTTTAGTGTCATCTTGAATGACGTGTGAATATATATTCTTGATTTACCTTGATATTTCATATTAGTTCAGCTTTTTGCAAAATCACAATTAGACAACAACAAAGATGAACTTTGGTCTGTTTATTATTTTAAAGAAAATTTCTTTCTCCATCTTATTCCTAATAACTCTGCAACTAAATTCATATTATGCTAAGAAACAAATTTTTTCTCGCAAGAAGTAAAATATGCAGCTTTAACTAAAATTTCATCTAAACAAATTTTATTGCCATACAACATAGATGACAATTATAGCCTTCAAACAAAAACTAGAGTAGTTGTGGTGAACGGGATAGAAACTCTAGTGTTCATCCATAATACACAACCACTACCTAAATTATGACCTAAAAATTTGAAAACATAAGTTGTAGTTGAAAATTACATAAAACAATCTCCTAAATCAAAGAACTCGTGTCTAATTAGTAAACCCTAAAGATAGTAGCTAACATAGAGTAATTGAAGCTCCACATGAAGTAATTTAAAGTTCCAGTTACTTAACTAAAGTTTATCTCGTCTTTAAGGAAGCATGAGTTGCACTTAAGTTCATGAAATATTTATAGACTCCAACTTTTAGTACTATTAATGCAATTATATTTCATATGAGTTTGTCATAAATCAAACTATGGTACATTCAATACAACTTCATTTTCTTGTCATACGAAGCAAAATAGAAGAATTAAATCAAACAAACTGACGAACTGAGCCGAATAAATCCAACCCAACCCAAACTGATTAGTTTGATTCATTTGTTGGGTTGTAGTTTATTCGAAATTAGAACAATTCAACATTACATGCCTTACTTACAAGTAAAATACTAGACCATCAACTTTTTGTTTTATAGTCCAACAACGCTCAAGAAAATAGATTTCAAACTTGAGAGAAAAAAATATATTGAGTAGGAGTTAAAAATGTTGCATTTTTTTTAGAAAGGGCATTTGGTCTAGTGGTATGATTCTTGCTTAGGGTGCGAGAGGTCTCGAGTTCAATTCTCGGAATGCCCCTATGTTCATTTCTCAAAAGATGAGCCTTAGAGAAAGATAATGCTCTTATTAATATCATTTACTTGTGTACTCCATGATATATGTCTATAGTCCATAATAAGGGCATTTGGTCTAGTGGTATGATTCGAGGTCTCGAGTTCGATTCTTGGAATGCCCCTCCAAAAGATAAAAATGACAATTTTGAAAGAAAAAAAAAACAAAATGAAATAAAAATAGTTTGTTTAGTCATCAATGGGGCCTAACCCAAAGGAATGCGTGGCAATGCACAACTAAGAATTACTAGGTCCTTTGTCACAATCCTTGTTGTCTCAATCCTTCCCTATTGTCACATTCCCATCCTTGTTGTCTCAATCCTTCCCTATTGTCACATTCCCAATTACCATAGAGATCTTCGGCCTAACGATAATGGAACTTCAAGCCCATTTAATCAATCCGCTTTGTACCTTATTGTTGACCGAATCGGATGCACGCCAAGCCTAAACTCTCTCTCAGTCACCCGGAGACGAAAGGAAGATCAGATCCGAAGTTTACGAATCGAAGAAAAGGTGGATCTGAGTTCTACAAGCTTTCATTTTAAAAAGCATCGCTTGCCTGCGGTACTTTATTCAGGATGTGCAACAATACGGTCATCTCTCAGTCGTGTATAGAGAATTCCTTAATCATTTCCTTGGCGGATAACACAAATGAAATCGCTTCCCTGACCGCCCATCTTATGAGTCCATTCTTGTCTTGTTGGTTTGTTGTACTATTCTATACCTCTCTCGATTGATAGAAAGACGTTCGGGAGCTGGGAGGGCCTATCGTGAGGGAACTTTCCTTTTCACGGTAGACAAAGGTAAAGCGGGAGCTGCATATGTCCACTGTGATCAAGGCAGAGCGACTCCATCTTTAAAAGATGTTGGTTTTATCGAGACTTTTAGATCCGCTTTCGTTAAAGAAAAATAGGAGCTCTTGGTTTGGCCGATGTCGATTCGTATGGCAATGCGGACTCGACTCAGCGTATCTGTTTTGGGTATGTTGTCCGCTAAAGGTTTTAAGAAAGGGGGTACAAATTTTTTAC
Source organism: Cucurbita pepo subsp. pepo (assembly GCF_057944985.1). Lineage (NCBI taxonomy): Eukaryota > Viridiplantae > Streptophyta > Magnoliopsida > Cucurbitales > Cucurbitaceae > Cucurbita > Cucurbita pepo. The sequence goes on along the minus strand of NW_028257907.1, from coordinate 956,494 downwards.
ATAGGTCATCTGTGGTCACAATCCTTTTAATCTGTGGTCACAATCCTTTTAAGGAAGATGCTCCCAAATAATCGGAGAAAATTAGCCTTTAAAGAAGTTTCACAATGCAAGAAGAGGCAGAACAGAGAATAGGAGTGAGTCGTGCAAGAAAGAAAGAACTAGTAGGTTTAATTTGGGTTCGTTTGAACTAAAAAATGAACAAAAAATTTTCAAACGAACCCAAATTTAAGACTCACTAGCCCAAAGTCCATATGTTGTAAAAAAAAAAACCTTCCGCGGCCCAACCCTTATTCGCAGTCCGCATCCAACAATTTCTTTTTCAACCTACACGTATGCTCCAGGCCAAACTCACGTAACTAGTCAGAAGATGCGGCCCACAACTGAATGGAAGACAAGTGTCACAATCGCACTCTTGCAGTAGTGAGACAATGATTATGTGACATTTGTTCTAATCCAATGAACAAGTCAACCATGCAAAATTTAGACTGCACGAACAATAGCAGTGTATGCTCGAATCACGTTTAGAAGAAATATTTTAGAAAACGTGACCGAGGAAATACATTCAAAACAATTTCAAATAAAGCAATGTTATAAGCTAAAAGTGAAGAAACAACAACTGGTCACGTTCTCCTATAGTACATTTTGGGACATTTTAGTCCTGATGGGTGTAGATATGATTTTGAGGACTAATCATACACCCCGTATTGGCACAACAATAATAGTAAAGGCCTATCTAAGATGAAAGCAAGTAAAACGTGTTTGGAATGAGCATGCCACCATGAACCACATATCGTTTACAGGAATAGCTGAGACATCTAACATGCAGCCACAGGCAACATGCCTTGGCCAATCATGACCGCGACATCTGCCCTTACACAATTTGTCAATATCTCTATCAACCGGCTCTTCATAAACTCAACGTTGTAGGATGAGGCTGACTTTCGGTCTCGCGACGCGCTTCTAGCTGATCTCAATATTGAGGAGTCTTTTCCAACCTACTAGGAGCTATTGAAAATCACTTCACGGTTTGTTAACTCTTCAAGTCTTCTCTGTTGGTGTCTTTCCTACTTTCTTCGCTTGAAACAATTTCTTCTTTGCATGACGTCATACGACCTGCTTTTACTTGATGTTTTCTTGGTCGGAATAATAACATTTCAAGTTACTTACGTGGACAACAGGGTTAGTCTGTATCCATAGGAGCAATTGGATCCTAAATGATGTCTTCCTTATCTTGTGGATAACTTCGACTAGTCCATAGAATTTTCGCACCAGTCTTTGGTTCTTGTTGCTTTGAACTCAAAGTTGATCTAACCTTAACTTATCATAACTCTCTATTTGCTTTGAAATTATCGTGGAAAGTACGGGGATCAATACCTTGCATCTCCAATTGAATCGATTACTAAATATATTATTTCTTTTCAATTTTTTCTTATTTAGGACATAATGAGCCGGGATAGTTTTTCATTTTCAGATGACGAGATGTTTAGGACTTTGTGACATAAGAATTTTGGGGATATAGCTTAGATGGTAGAGCACTCGCTTTGCATGTGAGAGTTATGGGGATTGATACCCTGCATCTCTAGATTTTCTATATTTTCACTATTATTAATGATGGGAAATTTAGGGTTTTACGATGCAAGAATTGTGGGGATGTAGCTTATGATGGAAAATTTAGGGTTTTATGATGCAAGAATTGTGGGGATAGCTTAGATGGTAGAGCTCATTTAGCATGCGAGAGGCAAAGGGATATCCCCATCTCCAAAAGAAACTATTTGTTATTAATATTTTACTTCTATTCAACCTTTCCTTATTTATGACATAATTAGCGGAGATATTTTTTCATTTTCACTAGAATTGATGACGGGACATTTAGGGTTTTCTAATATAAGTATTGTGGGAATGTAGCTTAGATGGTAGATTGCTTGCTTAGCATGCGAGAGGTATGGGGATCGGATCGATACCCCATATCTCCAAAAGAAACTATTCGTTATTACTATTTTATTTCTATTCAATTTTTCCTTATTTATGACATAATGAATAGCGTTATTTTTTTTTATTTTCCTTATTATTGATGACGAGATGTTTAGGATTTTGTGACATAAGAATTTTGAGGATATAGCTTAGATGGTAGAGTGTTTGCATCAAATGTGAGAAGTACTGGTATCGATACCATGCATCAACAAAGTAAACGATTACTAAATAAATTAGTTCTTTTAAATTTTTCCTTACTTACGACATAATGAGCGGGGATAGTTTTTCATTTTCAATATCATTGATGACGGGAAGTTTAGAGTTTTTTTATGTAAAATCATGGGAATGTAGCATGCGAGAGATACGGGGATCGATACCTCGCATCTCCAAAAGAAACTATTCGTTATTACTATTTTATTTCTATTCAATATTTTCTTATTTATGACATAATGAGTAGCGATATTTTTTCATTTTCACTATTATTCATGATGAGAAGTTTAGGGTTTTGTGAAGTAAAAATTGTGGAGATGTAGCTTAGATGGTAGAGCGCTCGCTTTGCATGCGAGTTGTACGGGGATTGATAACCCGCATCTCCAAAAGAAAGTATTTAATTTGTTATTATATTTTTTTCATTTTCACAATTATCGATGCCTCGCATCACCAAACCAAACTATTTGTTAATATTTTGATATTTTTTTATTTTCACTATTATTGATGATGGGACATTTAAGGTTTTATGATGTAAAAATCAAGGGGATGTAGCTCAGATGGTAGAGCGCTCGCTTTGCATGCGAGAGGTACGGGGATCGATACCCTGCATCTCCAGAAATAAGACTATCTATTATTAAAAATAGATTATTTCTTTTTCCTTATTCATGACATGTTGGGTAGCAATATTTCTTCATTTTCACTATTATTGATGACGGGAAATTTAGGGTTTTGTGATGCAATGATTGTGGGGATGTAGCTCAGATGGTAGAGCACTCGCTTAGCATGTGAGAGGTACAGGGATCGATACCCCGCATCTCCAAAAGAGAGAAATTATTTTTTTAAGTATGAGTTAATTTAAAATGTTATGTATAAGGTGGGTACGAGAGAAAAAGAAAAGATACTTATATAAGGATTTATATCATTATCGCTATGCCATTTTTATAGATAAAAGAGAGTAATGTCCGAGAAGCACATATAGAGAGAGGACTTATTGTAAGTAAAGAAAGCAATCTAGTAGTTGTACTGCTACTTATGGAGAGGGAATTTGAAGAATTCCACAAAAGATAAGAGCTTATAGGATGGCGGTAGCGTCCGATGCATATGACGGAACTTCTTCACAATTGCAATATCTGACCAATGAATGTTATTGTCATTTATAGCTTCTATCACAATAATATAAAATTTGGGGTCAAAGCCTATATGGGACTGAAAAGACTATTCACCACACACTTGTAAATTAAATTATATCTACCACCTCTGAAATTTTCCACGGGAAACCTTCCAACAGCTTGCACTTCTTCATCATTGACATCCTTAATTGGAACTAGATTTTAAGGCAAATCTTCTCCACGACTCACTTTGGAACACTTTTATAGATAGTTTCAACAAACTTACTTTGCTCGTGAATACTTTGGAGTTCAATATTTATAGTTGGAGAACGCTATTCAAATTGATATGGTCGAATCTTACAACAAAGTCTAATTGAGCCTCCCTCTATTAGGAGATAGCTTCGAATCAAATTCCTTAATTTGGACAATGGTTGCATTGTTTTAGTCAAACAACCAAGACTAATGTATTACCAATAGTATAAACATTTTGTACGTGTATTTTCTTACATATTAACAATTGTATACAAATAATAATTAAATTTATGAGTAGAAGTTTGGATGGAGTTTTATTAAATAGGTAATCATAAATTATATCTAAAAATATATAAGTTTTTTTTTTCTTTTTATATACATTTAGGAGAACAAAACAAAGATTAAAAAAGATGTCATTCATGCCATGTTTTAATTTTTATTCTTTCTTATTTCTCAAAGATTAAAAAAAAATTAAAAAAATTATCCTCTCTCAAATATGGCACAGCACAACACAGATGAGGGTAACATTTTTTTATTTCTCTACTATATTAGGCCCTTTGGTTTATTGGCCTTACAAGATGGAGACATGAAGTTTTCTATGTTTGAAATAAATTTGGTTTTAATGTTTTCGGGTTAGCATTGGTATCATCAAAACTTATTTATTTCTTTGAAATGTTCGAGTTTACAATTTACATGTTTTCATTTTTCTACTTTGTCTGCCTGCATTTAGAAATGAAGCAAAATTAGTTTGAGGGTTCTAGGCAGATTGTTATAATTCTAATTTTTAACTAAAAAAAAAAATAGTCTCGTTGTCACCCTTAAAACTACCCTATAGGTATAATCGACCTATTATTTGTTGGCATTTTTTCCTTAATCTTTTGATGATAACAAACCTACCTTCAATTATTAACAATTCTCAGTATTTTTGTCCACGGTGTAAGGTTGGGAACAACGATTTCTTGGTTCACTCAAATTAGAGATAAAACGAAGAAGTTCCAGTCAAAACAAATACCCGACGTGATGATATGGTGGCAAAATTGACACTATGGACCAACCAAATTCAAAACAAGATACCTGACGTGATGATATGGTGAAAAAATTGATGATGTGGTGACAAAATTGACATCATAGATTAGCGGCAAAATTGACATCATAGACCAATCGAAGTATGACATTTATAAATTTGGTATAGTAACAAGGTGGAGTTTTCAATTACATTTATAAAAGTTTTCCATTACTTTTAAATTATAAAATCATTTCAATTACATTTATAAAAGTTTTCGGTTACCTTTTAAATGGCAAGAAATTATAAAGATTTCATTTACATTTATATGTATATATAATAAAATGAATTTAAAATATTTTTAATATTTATTGAAAATAATATATATATATATAAAAATGAAACATGTGGTCTATAATTTTTTATGATACATTTAAAAATAAATAAATATTATTTTTCGTGTTGCACGTTTCGGTTCACGTTTTAGTGGTCCGTATCAATTCCTATTTTTACAACTTGATCACTATTTAAACTCATCACCTCTTAGTATTTTTCACAGCACAACACACAGAACATTTGTTTCCACAATCTAAATTTTTTTAAAAAAGCCTCCATTGTTGCTCCCTACAAAACTTCCAATTTTATTCTTTTTATCTTATTCCTGAGAGAGATGTCTATTATTTAAGAGTGTTGTGGTGTGTTTCTATAAGATTTCAGACAATTGTACTGGTTTGATCCTAAGCCGTTGAAAGGATTGAGTTTGCTCTTGAACTCGTAAAAAGAGCGGTATACCGGTTTGATCCTGAGCCGTGAAAAGGATTGAGTTTGCTCTTGAACTCATAAAAATAGCGGTGTACCGGTTTGATCCTGAGCCGTGGAAAGGATTGAGTTTTCTCTTGAACTCGTAAAAAGAGCGGTGTACCAGTTTGATCCTGAGTCGTGGAAAGGATTGAGTTTGCTCTTGCAGTCGTAAAAAGAGCGGTGTAGCGGTTGGGCTCTGATCCGAGGAAAGAGTCAGAAAGTTTTATTCAAAGTTTTATTCAAATTCCCACTATAAAACTATGGTGTTATATTTTCTAACCCTTTTCGTTCTAAATTATTGTTAAGTTTTATTGCATGGTATCAAGTTTGATTGTTATTAAAAAAAAAAATTTAATAATTAGATTGTTGAAACCCTATTCACCCCTCTAGGGTTGTCATATCGATCCAACATTATCCTTCCACCAATAGGAGCAAAGGCAACGTTACTATGTGAAAGTTTCATGTCATTTATTCAACAATAAGGGTGTTAGCATGCATTTGGAAATGAACCCATATTTAAAAAATTTAGATAAAATAGAAAAGAATTGTTATCTCAAAGACAATGATACTATGTGAAACTAGCCTCAAGATTCTTCCTTAACTCTTAGGGGCGGTAAACCAACGGTTCCTTCACCCAAGACCCATGGCCCAACTCCCAACATGGAAGGGATAATCTAGAGAATCATTCCAAGAACCCTAACGGATGGGTTACAAACTCACATTATCAAGCTCGACAACAAACAATGTCGCCGGCAAACTTAGGAAGACTACATGAAATTACGAATATATCAATGTAGGATTTTTTAATTTACCGAGTTTTAAAATGTTAAATTATGTGAAATTACTGGCAAAGAAGAATATTTTAGAGAGCTCTTCCTTTTTATTTAAGATTTTGATATTTATGAAAAGAGAAAATGAATAAAAATAGGAGACATTTTATAGATTTAGGAGGAGTAAGTGAAAACAAAAAGGGAGACCCATTTTCGGTGGGTTCTCGAGGCACGGATTGCAAGTTAAAACAGGTTGAAAACAAAGTAAAATGTTTTCTCGAAATAAAAAAAGAATTAAAATATAATGAACATATATATTTACATTATATTCGAAATAGAGTTTATAGGTTCATAGTACAAAATAAGGGAAATGTTGAAAAAAATAATTTTAAAACATAAAAAATAGTTGGTGTTGTTTAATTGTAAGTTGGGCAACTACTCTTAATTAAATGAAAGATATGGAGTATATGGAGTACAAAGTTGACTAATTATAAGATTTTAACCATGTTCATAGTGGGTGCTTGGATACCACACTCTTTTCTTAATGTACATGGAATCGGTAATTATTCTTATTTCTTTTCCCTTTAGACACTCGGTGGTCGGGAGTAAATCGAACAAAGTGTCTGTCCAAAATAAAAGGGCCCAACCAAATTTGAACTGGTGACCTCTTGATCTGCAGTCAAATGCTCTACCACTGAGCTATGGACCCATTTTGCATGATTTCAACTTTAGTGACTCATTCTACAGAGTGTCAATCCAAAAGTGTAAAAAGTGTCTGTCCAAAATAAAAGGGTCCAACCAAGTTCAAACGGGTGACCGGTCAAATTCTCTACCACTGAGCCATGGATCCATTTTGTAGGATTTTAACCTTAGTGACCCCGTAGACATAGTGTCGGTCCAAAAAGTGTAACAAATTTCTATCCTAGATAGAAGGGCCCAACTAGGTTCGAATTGGTGACCTCTTGATCTGCAATTAAATGCTCTAACATTGAGCTATGGTCCCATTTTGTATGATCTTAATCTTAATGACCCCTTCTACAGATTATCGGTCCAAAAGTGACCCTACCGAATCGACTATGGACCAATTTTGTATAAATTGGTGGATTACCTATCTGGAATTAAACACAGGTCGTTAGATTCAAAGTCGAAAGTGCTAACCACTACACCATAGAACCACTCGTTAAACTTTATTTTGGCAGCGATTTTGATAAGCGTCAACAACGCTGGATTTTGCAAAGCTAGAGGTCGTAGTATGCTTACAGACTTTCACAAGGTGTTTTCAACTTCTTTTATAGGTAATTGAACTTTTGAGTCCATGTTGGATTAGTATGAGTTTAAGAAGACAGAGGACAGAAGAGAGACTTTGTTAGAAACTCACCCATAGGTAATCTCCCAAGATGTTTTCAACTTCTTTTATAGGTAGAATTTTAGAATCAAACCACAACAAAATTTACTTCTATCTAGCAAAATTATTTTTTGTTTGAAACAAGATTATAGATAAATTTAAAATCCAAGAAAACGGATCTGAGTTTGATATTATTTGATTTTGGGTATGGACACAACTAGCTGATTTCTTTTGATTACATTAATGAATGTATGTAGATGTTTACAGTGTTGATCTTAATGGTTTTAGAAAATATCAACACATTATCAATATAAACTATCGAAATTTTTTGAAAGGATTGAAAATATCATTCATAATCTTCTGAAATTCGGATGGAGCGTTTGTTACCCTAAATGACATGACGTTCCCCTCATATTTTCTAATTGGACATTAAATGCTATTTCATATTTGTCCTTTTAAGAAATTAGAATTTTCCGAAATCCCAATTTCATGTCGAATTTTATAAAAACATTTGACTCTAAATTCTTTTTATCAAATCATTTTTGTTTTGGATTGGATATCTTATTTATTCTAAAACCTTATTCAAAGGTTTGCAGTTAATTACTGGTATCAGAATTTCTAGTTTTTTTTCACCATGTTGTTGACCTAAAATGTCAGAAATGACCACCTACTCTTTGGAGACCTTATCAGTTTCCTCTACAAAATATCACCTAAAATGTCATAGTATTTAGTGTTTGGTACTTTTTAATTTAACCCTAGGGTTCTATTTACAGTGAACTTGTGATTATTTTTGTCAAATTATATATTTGAATACCTAATAAATTAAGATATAATATCTTATTTAAATAATATTAAAATGTGGTAGAATATCATAATATATGTTTAATTAATATGAATATCATTCAAATTTCAAATATATATTTTTATTTAATGTTTATGATACACATCAATTATTTTAATATTTAACATATCAAATACGTTAATGTGTTTTGATATTATACTTCAAGACTATAGGAACTTTCTCAGAGGACCTGAGAGTTACATCGGCCCACAATGCATCTCATGGACGATGCAAAACTATGGTGGCGCTTGAAGGTGAATTGTATGAAAAACTGGTCATGCACCAAAAAATTATGGGAAGACCATTGATGGAATTGAAGCAATCGACGCTCCCTTGTATGGGTTTCCAATCAAAGACCTAATGTTTGATGTTGACTCTTTTGAAGAAAGAGCCACGTGATCGAACAACAAGAAACGTGGCGGTATCTCTGAGAACTCTATCACACACATAAAAAAAACGTGTCAAAGACATTACACAGAAAATCTGGCTTTCATCGAGGAGACCCGAGTTTGATTCTCGACAATGAAATTTTATTTTCTTATTTCTTTTATTTTATAGTTTCATCTTTTGTCACTAATTATATTTAAACTTTACCTAGGTTTGAGAAGCACTATAATGGATGAGTTCAATAGTATCTTAAATTCAAAAGACTTTTATGAACTTGATTTGAGAGGCACTATAATGGTCAAGTTCAATAGTACCTTAGATTAAAAAGACTTTTATGAACTTTGAACCTTTAATAGTGTTATGTCATAGATATTTGGTTCAATTTCAACAAGTGAGGTTGAGGTCATTCAAATGGTTAATGTGATAATTCGGTCATTTTCAAGGTCTCTTTTGTTGAACGCCATCATGGCTGAGATGACTGAGATGAGCACCAGAGTGAGTTTGACAAGGAGGGTCGTAGAGAACCACACCCCAAGCCAAGCTCATGTTGGGCTTAACAAACTGAAAATCCAAAAACACAAACCCTTAAATGGGAACCAGGATGCAAAGGAATTAAAAAAACTTTATTTTTGACGTTGAACACTACTTGAAGGTTACAGGAACTTGCTCATAGGACCTAAGAGTTACGTTGGCCACAATGCATCTCATGGACGGTAGCGCTCGAAGGTGGATGATATAAAAAATGGGTCATGCACCATAAACTCATGGGAAGACCGTTGATGGAATCGATGCAATCGATGCTCCCCTTGATGGGTTGCCAATTAAAGACCTGACGTTTGATGTTGACTCTTTTGAAGAAAAAGCCACACGATCGAACACCTCAAAATGTCGTGGTAGCTCTAAGAACTCTATTATACGACCTGAGAGTTGAGGGCTACAGGAACTTTCTCATACGACCTGAGAGTTACATTAGCCACAATGCATCTCATGGACGATGCAAAACTATGGTAGTGCTCGAAGGTGAATGGTATAAAAAATGGGTCATGCACCATAAACTCATGGGAAGATCGTTGATGGAATCGATGCAATCGACGCTCCCCTGGATGGGTTGCCAATCAAAGACCTAACATTTGATATTGATTCTTTTGAAGAAAGAGCCACAGAATCGAACAGCTCGAAACGTCACGGTAGACCTGAGAACTCTAACACACATAGGGAAGGACGTGTCGAAGAGTTAGACATTAAGCAAAAGATCATGCTAAAACTCATCAGCGATCGGACAAAATATTTCAGGACATCTACACCAAAAATCCATTGTCGTCCAGCGGTCAGGATATCTGGCTTTCACCCAGGAGACCCGAGTTTGATTCCCGGCAATGGAATGTTATTTTCTTATTTCATTTTATTTTATAGTTTCTATCTTAGACTAAAAAGACTTTTTATGAACATCGTACCTTTGTCAGAGTTATGTTATAGATATTTTGTTCAATTTCAAATGGTTAATACGATAATCCAGTCGTTTTCGAGGTCTCTCTTGTTGAACGACATCATGGTTGAGATGAGCAGGTGATTCAAATGGTTAATGCGATAATCCAGTCGTTTTCGAAGTCTCTCTTGTTGAACGACGTCATGGTTGAGATGAGAAGGTGATTCAAATGGTTAATGCGATAATCCAGTCATTTTTTAGGTCTCTCTTGTTGAACGACGTCATGGTTGAGATGAGCACTCGAGTGAGTTTGACAAGTTTGGCTGTAGAGAACCACACCTCAAGCCAAGTTCATGTGGGCTTAACAAACTTAAAATCCAAGAACACAATCCCTTAAATGTAAACCGGGATGCTAAGGAATTAAAAAGCTTTATTTTTTACGTAGAACAATACTTGAAGGTTACTGTTACTTGCTCATAAGACCTAAGAGTTACGTTGGTCACAATGCATCTCATGGATGATGCAAAACTATGGTGGCGCTCGAAGGTGAATGCTATAAAAAATGGGTCATGCACCATAAACTCATGGGAAGATTATTGATCCAATCGATGCAATCGACAATCCTTTGGATGGGTTGCCAATCAAAGACCTGATGTTTGATGTTTGATGTTTACCGTTTTGAAGAAAGAGCCACACGATCGAACAGCTCGAAACGTCGCAGTAATTCTGAGAACTCTATCACACACATGAAAGGACGTGTCGAAGAGTTAGACATTACCCAAAACATCATAGTAAAACTCTTGAGCGATTAGACAAAAGACTTTAGGACAGCTACACCAAAAATTCATTGTTGTCCAACGGTTTGGATATTTGGCTTTCACCTAGGAGATTCTGGTTTGATTCTCTGAAATTGAATATTATTTTCTTATTTCTTTTTATTTTATAGTTTCATCTTTTGTCACCAATTATATTTAAACTTTACCTCATTTTGAGAGGCACTTTAATGGTCAAGTTCAATAGTATCTTAGATTAAAGACTTTTATGAACATCGTACCTATGTTAGTGTTATGTTCTAGATATTTGTTTCAATTTCAACAAGTGGGGTTGAGGTGATTCAAATGGTTAATGCGATAATCCGGCTATTTTCGAGGTCTCTCTTGTTGAACGCCATCATGGTTGAGATGAGCACCCGAGTGAGTTTGACAAGGAGACTCGAATTTAAACTTTACCTACGTTTGAGAGGCACTATAATGGTCAAGTTCAATGGTATTTTAGATTAAAAAGACTTTGTTAGTGTTACTTTGTACCTTTGTTAGTGTTATGTTATAGACATTTGGTCAAGTTCAACAAGTGGGGTTGAGGTGATTCAAATGGTTAATGTCACTTTATTTGATTCAAATTGTTAATGTGATAATCCAGTTGAATAGTTACAGGTGCGGTGAACGTGAAGATTAAACACGTGACCTTCTGAGCTATCCCTGCTAACATTAAAAATAAAAATTCACAAGTAAAGTTATTTCCAATAATTCATTATATTTCAAAAAGAAATAATAATCAACTAAACTATAAAGTGCAATGAATGCAGATCGAACCAAGACTTTCCAATATTCAATCTAATGCTCTCCCAACTAAGCCATTCCAGATAACATAAAAAATTAATAATCAAACTGTATTTCCACTAATACATTATATTTTAAACATAAATAATCACTAATTTTGGAAGGAATAGTTGTGCAATGTGAACCAAGTGCGGTGAACGTGGATCGAACACGTGACCTTCAGATCTTCAGTCTGACGCTCTCCCAACTGAGCTATCCCCGCAATCATTAGATATGAAAATTCATCAGTAAAGATATTTTGGCTGATTCATTGAGATTTCAAAAGAAATAATGACTAATTTTTTTATTGAATAGTTAGGTTATGCAAATAGAAACAGGTGCGGTGAACGTGGAGATCAAACACGTGACCTTCAAATCTTAAATCTGACGCTCTCTAAACTGTGCTATCCCTGATAACATTAAAAATGAAAGTTTTTAAGTAAAGGTATTTCCGCTAATTAATTTAAATTTTAGAAAGAAATGATTACTAATTTTAGATTGAATAGTCAAATTGTGCAACGTGAACCATGTGTGGTGAACGCGGATCAAACACGAGACCTTCAAATCTTCAATCTAACGCTCTCTCAACTGAACTATCCACACTACTATTAAAAATGAAAATAAATCAGTAAAGGTATTTTCGCTACTTCATTGAAATTTTAAATAGAAATAATCACTAATTTTTAATAAGATATTCAAGTTATCCAACTTGTATAAGGTGCGGTGAACTAGAACACGTTAGGTATTTTCGATAATTCATTGAGATTTCAGAAAGGAACAATGACTAATTTTAGATTGAATAGTCGGGTTATGCAACTAGAATCAGTTGCGGTGAACGTGGAGATCAAACACGACCTTCAAATCTTCAGTCTGACGCTCTCCCAACAGAGCTATCCCCGCTAATATTAAAAATGAAAATTCATAATTAAAGGTATTTCCGCTAATTCATTATGTTTAAAAAAGAAATAATCACTAATTTTAGATTGAATAAGCAAGTTATGTTTTTAGATTGTATAGTCAGGTAATAAACTTGTATTAGGTGCGTTGAACGTGGATAAAACACGTGTGACCTTCAAATCTTCAGTCTAACAATCTCCAAACTAAGCTACTCTTGCTAACATTAAAAATGAATATTCATCAGTAAAGGTATTGGGTACACTTCTGGAAATTCAACAAAAGGCAATAGTATTAGACCGAGATGCCAGATTTCAATCTCGCTTCTGGAAAATTCAACAAAAGGCATTGGGTACACAGTTATAGTATGACATTCCACCCATAAATAGATTGTCAAACAGAAATGCTCAAGCAAATATTGGAAGACATGTTGAGGGTATATGTGATGGATTTTGCAGGAAGCTGGGATAAGTACCTACCCCTTATGAAATTCGCTTATAATAATACTTGCCAAGCCACCATAAAAATGGCCACATACGAGGTTCTTTATGGACGAAGATTTCGATCCCCTCTCTTTTCGGAAGAAGGGGGGCAAACGACAACTATTGGGCCAGAGCTGGTGCAAATTACCAACACCGCAGTCCAGAAGATTAAAGCTAGGATACAGACCGCACAAAGCCGAGAGAAAAGCTATGCAGACCTAAGGCGCAAGGACATGGAATTGTAGGTAGGGGATCATATATTCCTAAAGGTAGCACCCCATGAGAGGGGTGCTCAGGTAGGGTGAGAAGGGGAAGCTAAGCCCTAGGTTTATCCCTCCCTTTGAGATATTAGAAAGGATTGGATCTGTGGCCTATAGAATCGGGCAATGCCCAAACATGTCTGCAGTACATAATATCTTTCATGTATCCATACTACGGAAGTATACCCTAGATCGTTCGCATGTACTGGCTCATGAAACTCTCTTCTTGAGAGATGACCTAACGTATAAAGAAGACCCGATTCAAATAATAGACAAGAAAGTCAAATGATTGAGAAACAAGGAAATCTCTCTCGTTAAGGTCGTATGGAAGAATCATAGAGTAGAAGAAGCCACTTGGGAAACAGAAGGCAAATAAGAACCTTGTACCCTGACCTATTTTAGAATAAGCACTTTCGATGACCGAAAGTTTTCAAAGGAGAGGAGAATTTGCAACACTCAAGGTCTCCAATAAGAGACAGTGTATAATCCGTACAAGGTTGTATCTAGAAGCAAAGAACAAGTAAAATTGAAAAAACATTAAGAAAATGGCACTTTTTCTAATTTTTATAAACTTCCCGAATCATTAAATTTTTTATAGAATAAGAATTACAAGGAGCTTAAAAAAGGAAGGCTCCAATCGGAGAAAACTTTTCTAGCAGAAGATTCAGAAAAATCAAGAATGAAATTATAGAAATTCTAGACGTTTCAATGATAGTGGAAAATCCGTCTATAAATTATGAATTAGGGTAGACTATTAGGGGCAAGAAGCAAGCTTAATCGAGTACCCAATCGAGAGATACAAGTTTTTTGTTTTGGGGCATCGTGTTCATGGGTTTACCTCGAATTCGAGAACTATAGTCCACTATTCATTTCCAAACTTGTTCCTGCACCTTCTAAATAAGTTTACCCATAAGTTTGGTGAAGGAAAGAGGTCCTCAAAGTGCTAGTAGGTTTTCACACGAATTAGTCCACGTTAGGTTACCCTCTAATGTTTTCCTAAGCTAAAACCTCAACTCCTAAAGCCTAACCCATGACATTATGTAGAAACCTAGGTTCATCAATAATCCATGTACCAAGTACCTAGAACTATGTGAATAACATGCTGAATAAGTTGCTAGGATCCATACCCAGAAGTAACCATTATCTGCATTACGATGTGTACTAAAAGGCCACTATTCTTCTTTAGGTAGGATGTCCTGCAATATGTATCATGAGCTGGATGTTATGATAGGCCTACCTTTCCCATCAGCTAAACGAGATGTCCTGCACAACGATTTACCAGTAGGATTACATGATTATGACAACACCACTCATGTGTTCCTGGGGAGAAAATTGAATATTAGTTTAGGGGAAGGTTTTCAGGATCATTATATGATACATGACACGATGACCTCTAAGTTCTAAGATCCTGAAAACATAACAAGAAGTAATATCCTAGCTTAAGGTCGCGATTAAGAACTTACTAGTAGGCTACTTACTAAGTTTTACACACTCAATGTTTATCATTTTTTTTCAAGTAACTAAGAGTTGGTCGTGGATGACTGGACTTTGGAGGTGGGCCATGTACTAACTTCTATTTTTAATCTAGTAGTTTTTCTTCTTCTTTTGAGTCTGGTTCTTATTTTGTGTTTGTAACGAATATGTATATGTAACACCCAAAAAATGAAGAAAATTAGCTCCCATAAGAATAAGCCACTCATGAAAGACCCAAAGGATAGAAAGGAAAAAAATTAAAGGATTAAGCAAGAACAAAGGACTTAGTTAAGTCACTCGTGTACCACCCTTTTGCAAAGGATGGGAAAGGAAAAAGTAAATCAAAAGGGCAAAAAAGTCATTTTATCAATTATCAAGAATCTTTCCGGATTTGTAATTTCTTATCTAGAAGGAATATCAAGATTAAAAAAAAGCTAAAAATGATCAAAAAGCGATGAGCAATTTGTAGAAAAATTATAATTTTTCGAGAAAAATAATAATAAAATATTTGGAAAGTGGCAAATTACCAAAATACCCCTAGAAGAATGGATAATTACAGAAATGCCACTATAATTAGAATCAAAGCATCTACCGTGACCATCCGAGCAAAATCCTTCGAACTCAAATTTCAACCGTCGGATCTCCTCCAAACTTTGCTATGATCTAGAACGAACACGCACGGATCATCACATCCAACGACTAGTATTCAAAGCCATGGTCGGTAAGGATATGATCGGAGTTGATATCTCCGAAAAATTATCCAGAAAGTTTGATCTCTAAATAACGAAGATTCTGGAGCTCTCAATGTCGGTTTAAGCTACTCCTATAAAGTCTTAAGTAGGAGCAACAATACGGAATAAGAATCGAGAAAGGCCGATCCCCCAATCGAAGGCAATAAGCGTTTAGATTGTGGGTCTCCTACTCTCAGGTTTCTTCCAAATTCGAGAGCAATCCTCCACCATTTCTCTTCAAACTTCTACATAACGAAGAATCTGGAGCTCTCACTGTCGGTTTAAGCTCCTCCTATAAAGTCTGAGTAGGAGCAATAATACAGAATAAGAATCGAGAAAGGTCGATCCCCCAATCGAAGACGATAAACGTTTAGATTATGGGTCTCCTACTCTCAGATTTCTTCCAAATTCGAGAGCAATCCTCCACCATTTCTCTTTAAACTTATTCCTACCATTTCTCAACAAGATTAACCACAAGTTCTATGAAGGAATAGAGTGCTGAAAGTGCCTAGAAACCATTCCCCCAATTCAATCAGCCATTGAAGAACTTCAAGAAAAACTTGAAAATCCAATCCGAGGATACATGATGATTCGTCGAGCAAGAATGATTCCAATCAGTTTCCGCACCTATAAGGAATGCTTCCATAGAAGACCACGAAGAAAAATAACCTCGAGAGCGTGTCGAATTGAAGGAAATAGGTTTCAAAATTAAATTGGGGATAAGAGTCGAATTCCTATCTACGATCTCTTTTCCTTCAAATTAAGGATTCCTCTAACTTCAGAGGAAGAAGTTGAGTAAACTTGAGGAAGGAATCGAGAGATGAAACATCGTAGAACAAGCTACCCAAGAGATCGAAAATTTGGCGTTTTGAGTGAGTTGCATACCGAGAACGATTTTTGGAAATTAAGGTCTTACACTCGAAGACGTTCCTCCAAACCAATTCCTTTACCCTGAAGAAAGGATATGGAAGAGGTTCAATGAAGAAATAGGGCCTTGAAACCCCTAGAATCGGCTACCCAATAAGAAATCCTTTGTTTTATCTCCAGCGATAAATCAGATTTTGGATGAACTTTGGAACCGAATATCTTAGGCTACTATCCACGAGAAGGTATCAAATCAAATCCCTAGCCCTTCCTTGTAATACCCATCTTTAAGTTTCACGAAGAAATCGAGGAGAGAAATGCTGTAAATGTGGCTGGACAGGCCGAGTTTTAGATGGCGGCGACGCGAAAAATGCGCATCTTCTTCCTGTTGAGAGGAAGAAAACGATGATATGGCCAGTTCAACTGAACTGTCCAAGTCAACTCAAAATTTGACCTTTTCTCGGGTTTTCTCAATTTTAACCCCATTCTAGACCGATTCTCATAGAAAATCTTATGGTTTCAGAAACTAGAAACAATAAGGAGTATGTGGAAGGAAATTTGAAGTAAGTCAGATACTAGAAGCTCAAGAATGGACGTCCCAAACGTCGACGACGAGGCAAGTAGCCACCTTGGACTTTTTGTTAAGAAATAAGTAGAAATTTCTTGGATTTTCATATGAACCCTAAACCAAGTATGAATTAAGGATATATGAAAGAAAAACCCAAAGAACCGTGAGTTAAGACCCTGAACCGATCAAATAGCTCGAGATTTAAGTAACGTTAAAATAACCCACTATATGAGCTCCGCTGCATATCAAATTTTAATACTGAGCATATTATATTATGTTGAGGTTAGATATGAAATTTGGTGGTCATTGGATAAGGATAAGTAGGTAAACAAAGAAACGGTGCAAAATGACCATAATGCCCCTAAGGTAATTTACCTTCGGTTCATGACCTAGATGACCTTCAAATGCTATGAAATTCATCAGTAGATCTTATTTTATGAAATGTTATATGAATTCTTATCCCAAGAGGTTATATAAGGTAACGAAGTTTGGGAGTAATTGAAAAATTTTAGTTAGCAAAACCAAGATATGGGAGAAAATGCTCATCACGATCCATATGACCTTTGCCATGAAGCACGATGTTTATAAGTTCTGTAGTCAATGTTGCCAATGTTTGCTGCACACAAAAATGATAGGGATGTTAAATTTTTAAGTCAGTTTTGGAGAGTATGGTGGATAAATTGGGTACCAAATTATTGTTCTCAACTTCATGTCATCCTCAGACTCATGAGCAAACTGAGGTAGTTAATAAAATATCAGCAGCATTGCTTAGGGCTATTATTTATAAGAATATTAAGTCATAAATTGGGTAACAAATTATTGTTTTCAACTACATGTCATCTTCAGATTAATGAGCAAACTGAGGTGGTTAATAGAACACGAGGAGCATTGCTTAGGGCTATTATTTGTAAGAATATTAAGTCTTGGGACGAATGTTTACCACTCATTGTTCTCTTTTTGAAGTTGCTTACGAATTTAATCCACTTACGCGTCTTGATTTGCTTTCTATTCATTCTAATATTTTTGTGAGTAAAGCAGCCACAAGTAAGGCAAATGGGATCAAAACATTGCATAAAGAGGGGAAGGAGTCAATTGAGAAACAAAATTTCAATGTTGCTACAAGAATTAACAAAGGACGGAATGAAATCATTTTTCGAACTAGTAACTGGGTTTTGATACATTTTCGCAAGGAGTGATTCCAATCTCAAAGGAAGACAAAGTTACATCCAAGAGGGGATGACCCTTATCAAGTCCTTGAAAGAATTAATAACAATGCATATAAAATGACTTAAGGGGATCGAGATTAAATCTCAGCCACTAACTTCTTTTGTGGGAGACTATAAATACTCACAAATTATTTTGTATAAATCAGATTTATGAGGAATGAAATTGATCTCTCAAGTTGAGAAGTTCCCCTTCGAAATTCGAGCATCGCGTGTGAGCCATGCAGTCACGCTTTGACATTGTGTGGTTGAGTGAAATTCTCAACCTTCTACTTATTTTTGGGATTTCTTTTCTGCGTATTCATTGTAATTTATAGTGATACAAACAAGTTTATTCTTGTAGGGAATGTATTAAGCACATGGATTTATTAATTACGGTGAACTTTTGTATAAAACGAAGTAAATACAAATGGAGTAACATGAGACAGAAGTAAACATAGTAATAAAAAGAAACTACATAAACTTAAAGGAAGTTAATCCCATTTTACAATATAAATATTGTTCAATTGTAGCGAAGAATCCATATCAATCTATGTTTGGAAAACTAAAATAAAGAAAAAAATAAATAAATAAAAATATTTTTCAAAAACTTAGTTTGGTTCAAATTCAATTTTTTTTTTTTTTTTTTTTTTTATAAAAGGATAAAACACATAATTTTGAAGTTAACATGTGAAGTTAACATGACAATAATAGTAGGTTCTAAAGCACAAAAATATGTGTATAAATTTCATATATGGAGGTGCGGAAAACATATACACACGGGCAACTAAAAATGATAGATCCACTATAAGGGCATTTGGTCTAGTGGTATGATTTTTTTTTTACAAATTAGGTGGAATGAACAAACAAAAATAATGAGTTTAAAATTACCAAACAAAATATCAATTTTCAAATGGAATGGAGAATAAGACCATTCGAAAAAAGAAAAGGACAAAAGAAAAATATTAAATACATTTTCAACTAATGCATTTAGTTGAGAGATATTATGGCCAATATAAGAAAAATATAGCATTAACTAATTTTCATGGACACATTTGGATCCTTAGCATACTAAAATGACTGTTATTATTGGTATCAAACGAATAACAATTCATATCAGCTAAATCTTCCAATTGATAATTAGGCCAGAGAAAGAACTTGAATTTATTTTTATATCTATCAACATGTTTGCTACTTTTATCTAAAACTTGATCACGAATTTTTCTTATTTGCATTGTAAAATTATGTATTTCTATGGATATCATTTCTATTTCTAGAATTGAAACAAAAACATGTGGATAAATTTCAAATATTGAGGCGCATAAAAGATATGGACCAACAACTAAAAATGATAGATCCACTACAAGGCATTTGGTCTAGTGGTATGATTCTCGCTTCGGGTGCGAGAGGTCTCGAGTTTGATTCTCAAAATGCTCCCAACAATTATATAAAATTGAAGCATGCAATATAATAAGATTTGAAATAGGTTTTTTTTTTAAACCTTGAACGAAGAAGTAATTGAGATGGATATTTGGAAAGAAAAAAAAAAAGGAAACTATATTTAATATAACATGTTAATTGAAGAGAGCAAACAACAAGAATAAACACACAAAGGAAATTTGTGTATGTATAATTCTCTTCAAATCTTGGAAACTATGAGGATTCCTCTCCTTTCTTGACATAAAGACTTACTTTTTCGGGACTTGGACCATAAACAGTCATCTACTCTTACTCCTACTCCCTTCTCTAAGAATCAACATAGCATAATCATTCCATGAAGGCCGAGGTAGTCTTATAAAAGAAGATGAGGGTACCACTTTCAAATCATTCCATGAGGACTTGAGAAAGTTTTGTAAAAGAAGATGAGGGTACCACTTTCTATTGCAGAATTTCTATGTGAATAGAGAATGAACCATATTCTTGGGAGACAAGATAGAACCTCGAGCCTAACTTCAAAGGCATTACACAAATTGTTCTATGATATTTTTCTAGGAACTCTTTGTTATGTTGTCCGCTGAAGGTTTCAGGAAAGGGACACAGATTCTCTATTGCACTGATCTCCCAATAGAAGTTTTACCTAGGTCATCTATCGTCACAACCCTTTTAAGGAAGATACGCCCAAATAACCAGTGAACAATAACATTTAAATAAGTTTCAGAGAGCGAGAAGAGGATTGTGATAGAAGTTGCCCTAGGTAAACTTCTTTAAATGTCTTAGCCAATCATGACCTCATAATGAGGAGTCTCTTGGACAACAATAACATACGGACAACAAATGTCTTAGCCAATTGTGACGGTCATGATTGCTCAAGGCGTGTCGCCCAAATAATCGGTAAACAATAACATTGCACAAATAACCGCCTTGGACAACAAATCGTTTACAAGAATGGCTGAGACATGCAACATGCAACCACAGGCAACACGCCTTGGGCAATCATGACTATGACATCTGCCCCCACACAATTTATTGGATGAGGCTGACTTTAGGTCTCTTGATGCGCTTCCAGCTGATCTCATAATGAGGAGTCTCTTCCAACCTACTAGGTGCTGTTGAAATCACTTCTCGGTTTGTTGAGTCTTCATGTCTTCTCTGTTCGTGTCTTTCCTACTTTCTTCGCTTGAAACTTTTTTCTTATTTGTATGACGTCATACGACCTGCTTCTTCTTGATGTCTTTTGGGTCGAAATAATAACGTTTCAAGTTACTAACGTGGACAACAAGGTTAGTCCGCATCCATAAGAGCAATTGGATTCTATATGATGTCTTCATAATCTTATGGATAACTTTAACTAGTTCATAGTATTTTCACACCAGTTTTTGGTTCTTGTTGCTTTGAACTCGAAGTTTATCTGAACTTAACTTATATGAACTCTTTATTTTTCTTGAAATTATTGTGGTTGACGCTTCCGACTGACCCTTTTCTTCATCCGTCTAGATGATATTTCTGTGTGAACAGGTGTTGCTTCAGTGGTTTGTTTCTGTCTCCCTTCTTCAGTATCTAACCTTGTTTTTGTCTCTTCTGGTGGGGATAAATCCATTATCTGACCTTGTTTTGCGTCGTGGTGTTCATGTAGTGGCAACAAGGTTTCTATTGAGGTTGGCTCACTCGAGCTCCCCTTTTTAATTACAACAGTAGCAGCAAGCTATCACTAAATAATGGCTATGATTCTTTCTCAACTGTAGTATCGACATCATTTTCAACTCTCTTGGTTGATGGATGTTTTTCTGATGATCATCGGGTTAGACTCCATTACTACTAGACATTTTGCTAGGGGCATTAAATGACTTTGTGTTTCAGCAGGACGTTCATTCCTGACACGACGTCGAAGTCATCCATTTCAACTATCACTAAACAATTTGCCTAGTCCAAGGCTCCAGCTTGATTAGAGTTCTCATTGTGACTCCTAAGACAGGTAAAGCTTCCAATTTGACGGCGTTCATCTTTCCTGTATCTTGATGCCAAAGGATGTTAAAATATTTTGCATCTGTCTCCATCATGAGTTGTGGGTGGCTCTAGAGTTGACAATGGTGTTCCTTACTACTTTGTGCTTTACCCAAACCTCGACATACATAATATATATATATATTCATTTAACTATAACACATATGGTCCATGAAAGAATTGTAACTCTTATGCTCATTAATATTATAATGGCTACTACCTAAATTATAACCTAAAGTTGATAATTGATGTCCAATTAGCCAACCCTAAATTTGTAATCATTGTGGAGTGATTGAAATTACAATGGAAGTAGTTTAAACTCCTAGTACCTTAAAGGAAGTTGGTCTCTTCTAATAAAACACGAAGTTCTCTTTAATATCATTAATACAATTATGTTAGACATGAAACTACAACTGCGTTCAATTTAACTCCATTTTATTGTCATCTTGAATGACGTGTGAATATATATTCTTGATTTACCTTGATATTTCATATTAGTTAAGCTTTTTGCAAAATCACAATTAGACAACAACAAAGATGAACTTTGGTCTGTTTATTATTTTAAAGAAAACCTCTTTCTCCATCTTATTCCTAATAACTCTGCAACTAAATTCATATTATGTTAAGAAAAAAAATTTTTACTCGCAAGAAGTAAAATATGCAATTTTAACTAAAATTTCAGCTAAACAAATTTTATTGCCATACAACATTGATGACAATTATAGCCTTCAAACAAAAACTAGAGTAGTTGTGGTGAACGGGATAGAAACTCTAGTGTTCATCCATTAATATACAACCACTACCTAAATTATGACCTAAAAATTTGAAAACATAAGTTGTAGTTGAAATATGGGTTGTGACAGATTGGTATTAGAGCAGCTAGATTTTAAATTATATAGATTTTTTCTTAGGTTAAAGAGTCGTATATCTC
Organism: Cucurbita pepo subsp. pepo; assembly: GCF_057944985.1. NCBI lineage: Eukaryota > Viridiplantae > Streptophyta > Magnoliopsida > Cucurbitales > Cucurbitaceae > Cucurbita > Cucurbita pepo. The sequence goes on along the minus strand of NW_028257907.1, from coordinate 933,935 downwards.
TATGACTCAGCTCGATGACACGTCTCTCCGTGACCAAGTAAACATAAGTCAAATAGGTCATCTGTTGTCACAATCCTTTCTTTCTAGCAACTTTTCAGTCAAATAGGTCATCTGTTGTCACAATCCTTTCTTTCTAGCAACTTTTCAGTCAAATATGTCATCTGTTGTCACAATCCTTTCTTTCTAGGAACTTTTCAGTCAAATAGGTCATATGTTGTCACAATCCTTTCTTTCTAGGAACTTTTCAGTCAAATAGGTCAAATAGGTCATCTGTTGTCACAATCCTTTCTTTCTAGGAACTTTTCAGTCAAATATGTCATCTGTTGTCACAATCCTTTCTTTCTAGGAACTTTTCAGTCAAATAGGTCATCTGTTGTCACAATCCTTTCTTTTTAGGAACTTTTCAGTCAAATAGGTCATCTGTTGTCACATTCCTTTGTTCTATTGTATTCTTTCTAGGAACTTTTCAGTCAAATAGGTCGTTTGTTGTCACAATCCTTTGTTCTATTATATTCTTTCTAGGAACTTTTCAGTCAAATAGGTCATCTATTGTCACAATCCTTTGTTCTATTGTATTCTTTCTAGGAACTTTTCAATCAAATAGGTCATCTGTTGTCACAATCCTTTTAAGGAAGATGCGCCGAAATAACCGATGAAGAAGTTTCAGAGAGCCATAGGTTCGAATCCTGTCACCTTGATGTGTTATTCTCTGGGGCCGAAGTGCAAAGCCCCGTAGTCTATCCGTGGTTAGGAAGGCAGGCATGTTGTCCACTGTCGTCACATAGGTCATCTGTCGTCACAATCCTTTTAAGAAAGATGCACCCAAATAACCGATGAAGAAGTTTCAGAGAGCCATAGGTTCGAATCCTGTCACCTTGATGTGGTATTCTCAGGGGCCGAAGTGCAAAGCCCCATAGCCTATCCGTGGTCAGGAAGGCAGGCGAACCGCACACACTGAAGAAAAAAAAAAGATCTCCTTTTCTATCACACGTAGAATTGTCATTCTTTTGTCTTTTGAAACCACTTACCTTATCAGTCATCAGGCAGGTTTTTGGTATCATATATCGAGATAATTATTATGAAAAAGCTATTCCACTAGTGTGACTTAGGTACCCTTTCTTTGTGGTATCGGTCATGCTATTTGAATAGCTTGAAGTCATCATAGCCTCTCCACCGGTTCCGAAGACTCCTTCGGCATCAATGTGCTCCAATAAAAGAGATCAGACCCTTTCCTGAACTAGAACCGGGCACAAAATGCCGAGGAGAAAGTCGAAAGCGAGCTCTTTTCGCGTATACGCAATCTCGAAACTCAATTAGCTCAAGGACTGTCTCCTCAACCCTGGCAAGTATGAGTGCTTGGTAAGAGAGAATGTCGAATGAAAAAGACATTCGATTACGGCAACATTCGCAATTACCAAAGTGCACTAAACCTAGTAGAGATCTTCGACCTAACGATAATGGAACTTCAAGCCCATTTAATCAATCCGCTTTGTACCTTATTGTTGACCGAATCGGATGCACTCCAGGCCTAAATTCTCTCTTTCATTTTCAAAAGCTTCGCTTGCCTGCGGTACTTTATTCAGGATGTGCAACAATACGGTCATCTCTCAGTCGTGTATAGAGAATTCCTTGATCATTTCCTTGGCGGATAACACAAATGAAATCGCTTCCCTGACCGCCCATCTTATGAGTCCATTCTTGTCTTGTTGGTTTGTTGTACTATTTTATACCTCTCTCGATTGATAGAAAGACGTTCGGGAGCTGGGAGGGCCTATCGTGAGGGAACTTTCCTTTTCACGGTAGACAAAGGTAAAGCGGGAGCTGCATATGTCCACTGTGATCAAGGCAGAGCGACTCCATCTTTAAAAGATGTTGGTTTGATCGAAACTGTTAGATCCGCTTTCGTTAAAGAAAAAATAGGAGCTCTTGGTTTGGCCGATGTCGATTCGTATGGCAATGCGGACTCGACTCAGGATGAGGATTCCGCTTTTCGTACTGCTGCTATGAGCCGAAAGAGCTGGTAAGCTATCTCGCTAAACGAAAGGAAAAAGCACGTACGCATTGACCTTGTTACAAGGGGCGGGGGCCAGCTAAAGAAGGTCTGTCGGACTAGGTTAGGACCCTTGATCCAGTTCAGTTATGTTCTTCCATGCAAGAATGTATGCGTATCGGTATCCTCTTTTGGACCGGTTGCTTCCTCTTTTTGTTTATACGTTTGGAGAAACCTGCTAAGCCCGCGTTTCTTATCAGGTGTGATTCAATCTTTCAGCTCAAACTTTCCTATCGTCCGACGGAAAAGGTAGGAGTACGACTACCTTTTCCTTTTCTTTCTCGAGCCAAGGGATCATTCAGTTTCTACCAAAAAGTTCACTATCTATTAGTTGTCGTAATCGAATGTATTTCTCATTTCACGTTAGCTCCTCCAAGAGTTTCCTGGTCCGTAGTAGACGAAACCTTGGACTTCTATCGGACTTATAGCATTGCCTGGTGAGCTCGCCGTTGAGGGTTGGCCTTACAGGAGATCGAGCAGCCTTTCTTCCCCTACCTGGTATGCTTTTCCGCTTATTGTGCAACTAGCCAACTAGCCAAAGAGAGAGGGAGAGGGATCATGTCAATCAATTTGTATGTGCATTTTGTTCGTCCTGTACTTGCCTGCTTAGCTTTCTTAGCCAACATCTCCGGTTTCTCCCGAACTAAGAGGTCCTGCTTATCCATACCCAAAAGTCACACTTTCAGCCGAAAGACTGATTTTTTCATAAAGTCGGTTCATAGATCAAGAAAGAATGAAGCTGCTTACAGGGATAGTTATGCGATACGTCTTTTCATACTCGCCTTTTCTTTAAACCTACTATCAACCTAGCCATTCTCGCTTGTTGCTTTAAGGGGTCTCCCCACTGTAGATTACTCGGATTAGTTCTCGCGTCCCTGTGCCAAAAAGGATGGGCGAGTTTGGTTTGAATGTTCATCGATTGGGTGGATCCATATGCTCCGGGGGGGGGGGGGGGTGAGACGAGGTGTAGCGCAGTCTAGTCAGCGCATCTGTTTTGGGTATGTTGTCCGCTAAAGGTTTTAGGAAAGAGGGTACAAATTTTCTACATAGGTCATCTGTGGTCACAATCCTTTTAAGGAAGATGCTCCCAAATAATCGGTGAAAATTAGCCTTTAAAGAAGTTTCACAAAGCAAGAAGAGGCAGAACAGAGAATAGGAGTGAGTCGTGCAAGGAAGAAAGAACTAGTAGGTTTTATTGCATGGTATCAAGTTTGATTGTTATTAAAAAAAAATTTAATAATTAGATTGTTGAAACCCTATTCACCCCCTCTAGGGTTGTCATATCGATCCAACATTATCCTTCCACCAATAGGAGCAAAGGCAACGTTACTATGTGAAAGTTTCATGTCATTTATTCAACAATAAGGGTGTTAGCATGCATTTGGAAATGAACCCATATTTAAAAAATTTAGATAAAATAGAAAAGAATTGTTATCACAAAGACAATGATACTATGTGAAACTAGCCTCGAGATGCTTCCTTAACTCTTAGAGGCGGTAAACCAACGGTTCCTTCACCCAAGACCCATGGCCCAACTCCCAACATGGAAGGGATAATCTAGAGAATCATTCTAAGAACCGTAACGGATGGGTTACAAACTCACATTACAAGCTCGACAACAAACATTGTCGCCAGCAAACTTAGGAAGACTACATGAAATTACGAATATATCAATGTAGGATTTTTTAATTTACCGATTTTTAAAATGTTAAATTATGTGAAAATGAATAAAAATAGGAGACATTTTATAGATTTAGGAGGAGTAAGTGAAAACAAAAAGGGAGTCATGACCCATTTTCGGTGGGTTCTCGAGGCACGGATTGCAAGTTAAAACAGGTTGAAAACAAAGTAAAATGTTTTCTCGAAATAAAAAAAGAATTAAAATATAATGAACATATATATTTACATGATATTCGAAATAGAGTTTAAAAGAGGTTGAAAACAAAGTAAAATATTTTCTCGAAATAAAAAAAGAATTAAAATATAATGAACATATATATTTACATTATATTCGAAATAGAGTTTATAGGTTCATAGTACAAAATAAGGGAAATGTTGAAAAAAATAATTTTAAAACATAAAAAATAGTTGGTGTTGTTTAATTGTAAGTTGGGCAACTACTCTTAGTTAAATGAAAGATATGGAAAACATGGAGTGAGTACAAAGTTGACTAATTGTAAGTTTTTAACCATGTTCATAGTGGGTGCTTGGATACCACACTCTTTTCTTAATGTACATGGAATCGGTAATTATTCTAACAAAGTGTCTGTCCAAAATAAAAGGGCCCAACCAGATTTGAACTGGTGACCTCTTGATCTGCAGTCAAATGCTCTACCACTGAGCTATGGACCCATTTTGCATGATTTTAACTTTAGTGACTCCTTCAACAGAGTGTCAATCCAAAAGTGTAAAAAGTGTCTGTCCAAAATAAAAGGGCCCAACCAAGTTCAAACGGGTGACCGGTCAAATTCTCTACCACTGAGCCATGGATCCATTTTGTAGGATTTTAACCTTAATGACCCCGTAGACATAGTGTCTGTCCAAAAAGTGTAACAAATTTCTATCCTAGATAGAAGGGCCCAACTAGGTTCGAATTGGTGACCTCTTGATCTGCAATTAAATGCTCTAACATTGAGCTATGGTCCCATTTTGTATGATCTCAATCTTAGTGACCCCTTCTACAGATTATCGGTCCAAAAGTGACCCTACCGAATCGACTATGGACCAATTTTGTATAAATTGGTGGATTACCTATCGGGAATTAAACACAGGTCGTTAGATTCAAAGTCGAAAGTGCTAACCATTACACCATAGAACCACTTGTTAAACTTTACTTTGGCAGCGATTTTGATAAGCGTCAACAACGCTGGATTTTGCAAAGCTAGAGGTCGTAATATGCTTACAGACTTTCACAAGGTGTTTTCAACTTCTTTTATAGGTAATTGAACTTTTGAGTCCATGCAAATGATTGGTTGGATTAATATGAGTTTAAGAAGACAGAGGAGAGAAGAGAGACTTTGTTAGAAACTCACCCATAGGTAATCTCCCAAGATGTTTTCAACTTCTTTTATAGGTAGAATTTTAAAATCAAACCACAACAAAATTTACTTCTATCTAACAAAATTATTTTTTGTTTGAAACAAGATTATAGATAAATTTAAAATCCAAGAAAACGGATCTGAGTTTGATATTATTTGATTTTGGGCATGGACACAACTAGGTATGGACACAGCTAGCTGATTTCTTTTGATTATATTAATGAATGTATGTAGATGTTTAAAGTGTTGATCTTAATGGTTTTAGAAAATATCAACACATCATCAATATAAACTATCGAAATTTTTTGAAAGGATGGAAAATATCATTCATAATCTTCTGAAATTCTGATGGAGCGTTTTTTAGCCTAAATGACATGACGTTCCCCTCATATTTTCTAATTGGACATTAAATGCTATTTTATATTTGTCCTTTTAAGAAATTAGAATTTTCCGAAATCCCAATTTCATGTCGAATTTTATAAAACCATTTGACTCTAAATTCTTTTTATCAAATCATTTTTGTTTTGGATTGGATATCTTATTTATTCTAAAACCTTATTCAAAGGTTTGTAGTTAATTACTGGTATTAGAATTTCTAGTTTTTTTTCACCATGTTGTTAACCTAAAATGTCAGAAATGACCACCTGCTCTTTGGAGACCTTATGAGTTTCCTCTACAAAATATCACCTAAAATGTCACAGTATTTAGTGTTTGATACTTTTTGACTTAACCCTAGGGTTCTATTTAAGGTGAACTTGTGATTATTTTTGTCAAATTATATATTTGAATACCTAATACATTAAGATATAATATCTTATTTAAATAATATTAAAATGTGGTAGAATATCATAATATATGTTTAATTAATATGAATATCATTCAAATTTCAAATATATATTTTTATTTAATGTTTATGATACACATCAATTATTTTAATATTTAACATATCAAATACGTTAATATGTTTTGATATAATACTTCAAGACTATAGGAACTTTCTCAGAGGACCTGAGAGTTACATCGGCCCACAATGCATCTCATGGACGATGCAAAACTATGGTGGCGCTTGAAGGTGAATTGTATAAAAAACTGGTCATGCACCAAAAAATTATGGGAAGACCATTGATGGAATTGAAGCAATCGACGCTCCCCTGTATGGGTTTCCAATCAAAGACCTAATGTTTGATGTTGACTCTTTTGAAGAAAGAGTCACGTGATCGAACAACAAGAAACGTGGCGGTATCTCTGAGAACTCTATCACACACATAAAAAAAACTTGTCGAAGACATTACACAGAAAATCTGGCTTTCATCGAGGAGACCCGAGTTTGATTCTCGACAATGAAATTTTATTTTCTTATTTCTTTTATTTTATAGTTTCATCTTTTGTCACCAATTATATTTAAACTTTACCTAGGTTTGAGAAGCACAATAATGGGTGAGTTCAATAGTATCTTAAATTCAAAGGACTTTTATGAACTTGATTTGAGAGGCACTATAATGGTCAAGTTCAATAGTACCTTAGATTAAAAAGACTTTTATGAACTTTGAACCTTTAATAGTGTTATGTCATAGATATTTGGTTCAATTTCAACAAGTGAGGTTGAGGTCATTCAAATGGTTAATGTGATAATTCGGTCATTTTCAAGGTCTCTTTTGTTGAACGCCATCATGGCTGAGATCACTGAAATGAGCACCAGAGTGAGTTTGACAAGGAGGGTCGTAGAGAACCACACCCCAAGCCAAGCTCATGTTGGGCTTAACAAACTGAAAATCCAAAAACACAAACCCTTAAATGGGAACCAGGATGCAAAGGAATTAAAAAAACTTTATTTTTGACGTTGAACACTACTTGAAGGTTACAGGAACTTGCTCATAGGACCTAAGAGTTACGTTGGCCACAATGCATCTCAAGGACGGTAGCGCTCGAAGGTGGATGATATAAAAAATGGGTCATGCACCATAAACTCATGGGAAGACCGTTGATGGAATCGATGCAATCGACGCTCCCCTTGATGGGTTGCCAATTAAAGACCTGACGTTTGATGTTGACTCTTTTGAAGAAAAAGCCACACGATCGAACACCTCAAAATGTCGTGGTAGCTCTAAGAACTCTATTATACGACCTGAGAGTTGAGGGCTACAGGAACTTTCTCATACGACCTGAGAGTTACATTAGCCACAATGCATCTCATGGACGATGCAAAACTATGGTAGTGCTCGAAGGTGAATGGTATAAAAAATGGGTCATGCACCATAAACTCATGGGAAGATCGTTGATGGAATCGATGCAATCGACGCTCCCCTGGATGGGTTGCCAATCAAAGACCTAACATTTGATATTGACTCTTTTGAAGAAAGAGCCACACAATCGAACAGCTCGAAACGTCGCGGTAGCCCTGAGAACTCTAACACACATAGGGAAGGACGTGTCGAAGAGTTAGACATTAAGCAAAAGATCATGCAAAAACTCTTTAGCGATCTGACAAAATACTTCAGGACATCTACACCAAAAATCCATTGTCGTCCAGTGGTCAGGATATCTGGCTTTCACCCAGGAGACCCGGATTCGATTCTCGGCAATGGAATGTTATTTTCTTATTTTCTCGGCAATGGAATGTTATTTTCTTATTTCTTTTTATTTAACAGTTTCTATCTTAGACTAAAAAGACTTATTTCATTTTATTTTACAGTTTCTATCTTAGACTAAAAAGACTTTTTATGAACTTCGTACCTTTGTCAGAGTTATGTTATAGATATTTTGTTCAATTTCAAATGGTTAATGCGATAATCCAGTCGTTTTCGAGGTCTCTCTTGTTGAACGACATCATGGTTGAGATGAGCAGGTTATTCAAATGGTTAATGCGATAATCCAGTCGTTTTCGAAGTCTCTCTTGTTGAACGACGTCATGGTTGAGATGAGAAGGTGATTCAAATGGTTAATGCGATAATCCTGTCGTTTTCGAGGTCTCTCTTGTTGAACGACGTCATGGTTGAGATGAGCGCTCGAGTGAGTTTGACAAGTTGGGCTGTAGAGAACCACACCTCAAGCCAAGTTCATGTGGGCTTAACAAACTTAAAATCCAAGAACACAACCCCTTAAATGTAAACCGGGATGCTAAGGAATTAAAAAGCTTTATTTTTTACGTAGAACAATACTTGAAGGTTACTGTTACTTGCTCATAGGACCTAAGAGTTACGTTGGTCGCAATGCATCTCATGGACGATGCAAAACTATGGTGGCGCTCGAAGGTGAATGCTATAAAAAATGGGTCATGCACCATAAACTCATGGGAAGACTATTGATCCAATCGATGCAATCGACAATCCTTTGGATGGGTTGCCAATCAAAGACCTGATGTTTGATGTTTGATGTTTACCATTTTGAAGAAAGAGCCACACGATCGAACAGCTCGAAACGTCGCGGTAATTCTGAGAACTCTATCACACACATGAAAGGACGTGTCGAAGAGTTAGACATTACCCAAAACATCATAGTAAAACTCTTGAGCGATTAGACAAAAGACTTTAGGACAACTACACCAAAAATTCATTGTTGTCCAACGGTTTGGATATTTGGCTTTCACCTAGGAGATTCTGGTTTGATTCTCTGAAATTGAATATTATTTTCTTATTTCTTTTTATTTTATAGTTTCATCTTTTGTCACTAATTATATTTAAACTTTACCTCTTCTTGAGAGGCACTTTAATGGTCAAATTCAATAGTATCTTAGATTAAGACTTTTATGAACATCGTATCTATGTTAGTGTTATGTTCTAGATATTTGTTTCAATTTCAACAAGTGGGGTTGAGGTGATTCAAATGGTTAATGCGATAATCCGGCTATTTTCGAGGTCTCTCTTGTTGAACGCCATCATGGTTGAGATGAGCACCCGAGTGAGTTTGACAAGGAAACTCGAATTTAAACTTTACCTACGTTTGAGAGGCACTATAATGGTCAAGTTCAATGGTATTTTAGATTAAAAAGACTTTGTTAGTGTTACTTTGTACCTTTGTTAGTGTTATGTTATAGACATTTGGTCAAGTTCAACAAGTGGGGTTGAGGTGATTCAAATGGTTAATGTCACTTTATTTGATTCAAATTGTTAATGTGATAATCCAGTTGAATAGTTACAGGTGCGGTGAACGTGGAGATTAAACACGTGACCTTCTGAGCTATCCCTGCTAACATTAAAAATAAAAATTCATAAGTAAAGCTATTTCCAATAATTCATTATATTTTAAAAAGAAATAATAATCAACTAAACTATAAGGTGCAATGAGTGCAACTTAGTCAACCTATGCCAGTTGGATAAAAAACTGGTATTTCCACTAATTCATTATATTTTAAACATAAATAATCACTAATTTTGGAAAGTTTGGAAAGAACAGTCAAATTATGCAATGTGAACCAAGTGCGGTGAACGTGGATCGAACACGTGACCTTCAGATCTTCAGTCTGACGCTCTCCCAACTGAGCTATCCCCGCAATCATTAGATATGAAAATTCATCAGTAAAGATATTTTCGCTGATTCATTGAGATTTCAAAAAAAATAATGACTAATTTTTTTATTGAATAGTTAGGTTATGCAAATAGAAACAAGTGCGGTGAACGTAGAGATTGAACACGTGACCTTCAAATCTTAAATATGACGCTCTCTAAACTGAGCTATCCGTGCTAACATTAAAAATGAAAGTTTTTAAGTAAAGATATTTTTGCTAATTAATTTAAATTTTAGAAATAAATGATCACTAATTTTAGATTGAATAGTCAAATTGTGCAACGTGAACCATGTGTGGTGAACGTGGATCGAACACGAGACCTTCAAATCTTCAATCTAACGCTCTCTCAACTGAACTATCCACACTACTGTTAGAAATGAAAATTCATCAGTAAAGGTATTTTCGCTACTTCATTGAAATTTTAAATAGAAATAATCACTAATTTTTAATAAGATATTCAAGTTATCCAACTTGTATAAGGTGCGGTGAACTAGAACACGTTAGGTATTTCTGATAATTCATTGAGATTTCAGAAAGGAACAATGACTAATTTTAGATTGAATAGTCGGGTATGCAACTAGAATAAGTTGCGGTGAACGTGGAGATCAAACACGACCTTCAAATCTTCAGTCTGACGCTCTCCCAACAGAGCTATCCCCGCTAATATTAAAAATGAAAATTCATAAGTAAAGGTATTTCCGCTAATTCATTATGTTTAAAAAAGAAATAATCACTAATTTTAGATTGAATAAGCAAGTTATGTTTTTAGATTGTATAGTCAGGTAATAAACTTGTATTAGGTGCGTTGAACGTGGATAAAACACGTGTGACCTTCAAATCTTCAGTCTAACAATCTCCCAACTAAGCTACTTTTGCTAACATTAAAAATGAATATTCATCAGTAAAGGTATTGGGTACACTTCTGGAAATTCAACAAAAGGCAATAGTATTAGACCGAGATGCCAGATTTCAATCTCGCTTCTGGAAAATTCAACAAAAGGCATTGGGTACACAGTTATAGTATGACATTCCACCCATAAATAGATGGTCAAACATAAATACTCAAGTAAATATTGGAAGACATGTTGAGGGTATATGTGATGGATTTTGCAGGAAGCTAGGATAAGTACCTACCCCTTATGAAATTCGCTTATAATAATACTTGCCAAGCCACCATAAAAATGGCCACATACGAGGTTCTTTATGGACGAAGATTTCGATCCCCTATCTTTTCGGAAGAAGGGGGGCAAACGACAACTATTGGGCCAGAGCTGGTGCAAATTACCAATGCCGCAGTCCAGAAGATTAAAGCTAGGATACAGACCGCACAAAGCCGAGAGAAAAGCTATGCAGACCTAAGGCGCAAGGACATGAAATTGTAGGTAGGGGATCATATATTCCTAAAGGTAGCACCCCATGAGAGGGGTGCTCAGGTAGGGTGAAAAGGGGAAGCTAAGCCCTAGGTTTATCCCTCCCTTTGAGATATTAGAAAGGATTGGATCTGTGGCCCATAGAATCGGGCAATGCTCAAACTTGTCTGCAGTACATAATATCTTTCATGTATCCATACTACGGAAGTATACCCTAGATCGTTCGCACGTACTGGCTCATGAAACTCTCTTCTTGAGAGATGACCTAACATATAAAGAAGACCCGATTCAAATAATAGACAAGAAAGTCAAATGATTGAGAAACAAGGAAATCTCTCTCGTTAAGGTCCTATGGAAGAATCATAGAGTAGAAGAATCCACTTGGGAAACAAAAGGCAAATAAGAACCTTGTACCCTGACCTATTTTAGAATAAGCACTTTCGATGGAAAGTTTTCAAAGGAGAGGAGAATTTGCAACACTCAAGGTCTCCAATAAGAGACAGTGTATAATCCCTACTAGGTTGTATCTAGAAGCAAAGAACAAGTAAAATTGAAAAAATATTAAGAAAATGGTACATTTTCTAATTTTTATAAACTTCCCGAATCATTAAATTTTTTATAGAATAAGAATAACAAGGTGCTTAAAAAAGGAAGGCTCTGATCGGAGAAGACTTTTCTGGCAGAAGATTCAAAAAAATAAAGAATGAAATTATAGAAATTCTAGACGTTTCAATGGTAGTGGAAAATTCGTCTATAAATTATGAATTAGGGTAGACTATTAGGGGCAAGAAGCAAGCTTAATTGAGTACCCAATCGAGAGATACAAGTTTTTTGTTTTGGGGTATCGTGTTCATGGGTTTACCTCGAATTCGAGAACTATAGTCCACTATTCATTTCCAAACTTGTTCCTGCACCTTCTAAATAAGTTTACCCATAAGTTTGGTGAAGGAAAGAGGTCCTCAAAGTGCTAGTATGTTTTCACACGAATTAGTCCACGTTAGGTTACCCTCTAATGTTTTCCTAAGCAAAAACCTCAACTCCTAAAGCCTAACCGATGACATTATGTATAAACCTAGGTTCATCAATAATCCATGTACCAAGTACCGAGAACTATGTGAATAACATGCTAAATAAGTTGCTAGGATCCATACCCATAAGTAACCATTATCTGCATTACGATGTGTACTAAAAGGCCCCTATTCCTCTTTAGGTAGGATGTCCGGCAATATGTATCATGAGCTGGATGTTATGATAGGCCTACCTTTCCCATCAGCTAAACGAGATGTCCTGCACAACGATTTACCAGTAGGATTACATGATTATGACGATACCACTCATGTGTTCATGGGGAGAAAATTGAAGGTTATTTTAGGGGAAGGTTTTCAGGATCAGTATATGATACATAACACGATGACCTCTAAGTTCTAAGATCCTGAAAACATAACAAGAAGTAATATCCTAGCTTAAGGTCGCGATTAAAAACCTTCTAGTAGGCTACTTACTAAGTTTTACTCACTCCATGTTTATCATTTTTTTTCAAGTAACTAAGAGTTGGTCGTGGATGAGTGGACTTTGGAGTGTGGGCTATGGACTAACTTCTATTTTTAATCTAGTATTTTTTGTTCTTCTTTTGAGTCTGCTTCTTATTTTGTGTTTGTAACGAATATGTATATGTAACACCCCAAAAATGAAGGAAATTAGCTCCCATAAGAATAAGTCACTCATGAAAGACCCAAAGGATAGAAAGAAAAAAAACTTAAAGGATTAAGTAAGAACAAAGGACTTAGTCAAGTCACTCGTGTACCCTAACAAGTGATTTCAAGGAGTTAAAGGCCTTTTGAAAAGGATTGGAGAGGAAAAAGTAAATGAAAAGGGCAAAAAAGTCATTTTATCAATTATGAAGAATCTTTCCGGATTTGTAATTCCTTATCTAGAAGGAATCTCAAGATTCAAATTAAGCAAAAAATGATCAAAAAGCAATGAGGAATCTGTAGAAAAATTATGGATTTTTCGAGAAAAATAATAATAAAATATTCGGAAAGTGGCAAATTACCAAAATACCCCTAGAAGAATGGATAACTACAGAAATGCCACTCTAATTAGAATCAGAGAATCTACCGTGACCATCCGAGCAAAATCCTTCGAACTCAAATTTCAACCGTCGGATCTCCTCCAAAATTTGATATGATCTAGAACGAACACGCACGGATCATCACATCCAACGACTAGTATTCAAAGCCAAGATCGGTAAGGATATGATTGGAGTTGATATCTCTGAAAAAATTATCCAGAAAGTTCGATCTCTAAATAACGAAGATTCTGGAGCTCTCAATGTCGGTTTAAGCTCCTCCTATAAAATAAGAAGTAGGAGCAACAATACGGAATAAGAACCGAGAAAGGTCGATCCCCCAATCAAAGGCAATAAGCGTTTAGATTCTGGGTCTCCTACTCTCAGATTTCTTCCAAATTCGAGAGCAATCCTCCACCATTTCTCTTCAAACTTCTAAATAACGAAGAATCTGGAGCTCTCACTGTCGGTTTAAGCTCCTCCTATAAAGTTTGAGTAGGAGCAACAATACGGAATAAGAATCGAGAAAGGTCGATCCCCCAATCGAAGACAATAAACGTTTAGATTATGGGTCTCCTACTCTCAGATTTCTTCAAAATTCGAGAGCAATCCTCCACCATTTCTCTTTAAACTTATTCCTACCGTTTCTCAACAAGATTACCCACAAGTTCTATGAAGGAATAGAGTGCTGAAAGTGCCTAGAAACCATTCCCCCAATTCAATCAGCCATTGAAGAACTTCAAGAAAAACTTGAAAATCCAATCCGAGGATACATGATGATTCGTCGAGCAAGAATGATTCCAATCAGTTTTTGCACCTACAAGGAATGTTTCCATAGAATACCACGAAGAAAAATAACCTCGAGAGCGTGTCGAATTGAAGGAAATAGGTTTCAAAATTAAATTGGGGATAAGAGTCGAATTCCTATCTACGATCTCTTTTCCTTCAAATTAAGGATTCCTCTAACTTCAGAGGAAAAAGTTGAGTAAACTTGAGGAAGGAATCGAGAGATGACATCGTAGAACAAGCTACCCAAGAGATCGAAAATTTGGCGTTTTGAGTGAGTTGCATACCGAGAACGATTTTTGGAAATTAAGGTCTTACACTCAAAGACGTTCCTCCAAACCAATTCCTTTAGCCTGAAGAAAGGATATGGAAGAGGTTCAATGAAGAAATAGGGCCTTGAAACCCCTAGAATCGGCTACCCAATAAGAAATCCTTTCTTTTATCTCCAGCGATAAATCAGATTTTGGATGAACTTTGGAACCGAATATCTTAGGCTACTATCCACGAGAAGGTATCAAATCAAATCCCTAGCCCTTCCTTGTAATACCCATCTTTAAGTTTCACGATGAAATCGAGGAGAGAAATGCTGTAAATGTGGCTGGACAGGCCGAGTTTTAAATGGCGGCGACGCGAAAAATGCACATCTTCTTCCTGTTCAAAGGAAGAAAACGATGATATGGCCAGTTCAACTGAACTGTCCAAGTCAACTCAAAATTTGACCTTTTCTCGGGTTTTCTCAATTTTAACCCCATTCCAAACCGATTCTCATAGAAAATCTTATGGTTTCAGAAACTAGAAACAATAAGGACTATGTGGAAGGAAATTTGAAGTAAGCCAGATACTAGAAGCTCAAGAATGGACGTCCCAAACGTCGACGACGAGGCAAGTAGCCACCTTGGACTTTTTGTTAAGAAATAAGTAGAAATTGCTTGGATTTTCATATGAACCCTAAACCAAGTATGAATTAAGGATATATGAAAGAAAAACCCAAAGAACCGTGAGTTAAGACCCTGAACCGATCAAATAGCTCGAGATTTAAGTAACGTTAAAATAACCCACTATATGAGCTCCGCTGCATATCAAATTTTAATACTGAGCATATTATATTATGTTGAGGTTAGATATGAAATTTGGTGGTCATTGGATAAGGATAAGTAGGTAAAACAAGAAAGGGTGCAAAATGACCATAATGCCCCTAAGGTAATTTACCTTCGGTTCATGACCTAGATGACCTTCAAATGCTATGAAATTCATCAGTAGATCTTATTTTATGAAATGTTATATGAATTCTTATCCCAAGAGGTTATATAAGGTAACGAAGTTTGGGAGTAATTGGAAAACTTTAGTTAGCGAAACCAAGATATGGGAGAAAATGCTTATCACGATCCATATGACCTTTGCCATGAAGCACGATGTTTATAAGTTCCGTAGTCAATGTTGCCAATGTTTGCTGCACACAAAAAATGATAGGGATTTTAAATTTTTAAGTCGGTTTTGGAAAGTATGGTGGATAAATTGGGTACCAAATTTTTGTTTTCAACTTCATGTCATCCTCAGACTCATGAGCAAACTGAGGTAGTTAATAAAATATGAGCAGCATTGCTTATGGCTATTATTTATAAGAATATTAAGTCATAAATTGGGTAACAAATTATTGTTTTCAACTACATGTCATCTTCAGATTAATGAGCAAACTGAGGTGGTTAATAGGACACTTGGAGCATTGCTTAGGGCTATTATTTGTAAGAATATTAAGTCTTGGGACGAATGTTTGCCACTCATTGTTCTCTTTTTGAAGTTGCTTAAGGATTTAATCCACTTACGCGTCTTGATTTGCTTTCTATTCATTCTAATATTTTTGTGAGTAAAGCAGCCACAAGTAAGGCAAATGGGATCAAAACATTGCATAAAGAGGGGAAGGAGACAATTGAGAAACAAAATTTCAATGTTGCTACAAGAATTAACAAAGGACGGAATGAAATCATTTTTCGAACTAGTAACTGGGTTTGGATACATTTTCGCAAGGAGTGATTCCAATCTCAAAGGAAGACAAAGTTACATCCAAGAGGGGATGACCGTTATCAAGTCCTTGAAAGAATTAATAACAATGCATATAAAATGACTTAAGGGGATCGAGATTAAATCTCAGCCACTAACTTCTTTTGTGGGAGACTATAAATACCCACAAATTATTATGTAAACATCAGATTTATGAGGAATGAAATTGATCTCTCAAGTTGAGAAGTTCCCCTCCGAAATTCGAGTATCGCGTGTGAGCCATGCAGTCACGCTTTGACATTGTGTGGTTGAGTGAAATTCTCAACCTTCTACTTATTTTTGGGATTTCTTTTCTCCGTATTCATTGTAATTTATCGTGATACAAACAAGTTTATTCTTGTAGGGAATGTATTAAGCACATGGATTTATTAATTACGGTGAACTTTTGTATAAAACGAAGTAAATACAAATGGAGTAACATGAGACACAAGTAAACATAGTAATAAAAAGAAACTACATAAACTTAAAGGAAGTTAATCCCATGTGAAGTTAACATGACAATAATCGTAGGTTCTAAAGCACAAAAATATGTGGATAAATTTCATATATTGAGGTTGGATAAATTTCATATATTGAGGTGCGGAAAACATATACACATGGGCAACTAAAAATGATAGATGGAATGAACAAACAAAAATAATGAGTTTAAAATTACCAAACAAAATATCAATTTTCAAATGGAATGGAGAATAAGACCCTTCGAAAAAAGAAAAGGACAAAAGAAAAATATTAAATACATCTTCAACTAATGTATTTGGTTGAGAGATATTATGGCCAATATAAGAAAAATATAGCATTAACTAATTTTCATGGACACATTTGGATCCTTAGCATACTAAAATGACTGTTATTATTGGTATCAAACGAATAACAATTCATATCAGCTAAATCTTCCAATTGATAATTAGGCCAGAGAGAACTTGAATTTATTTTTATATCTATCAACATGTTTGCTACTTTTATCTAAAACTTGATCACGAATTTTTCTTATTTGCATTGTAAAATTATGTATTTCTATGGATATCATTTCTATTTCTAGAATTAAAACAAAAACATGTGGATAAATTTCAAATATTGAGGCGCATAAAAGATATGGACCAGCAACTAAAAATGATAGATCCACTACAAGGCATTTGGTCTAATGGTATGATTCTCGCTTCGGGTGCGAGAGGTCTCAAGTTTGATTCTCAAAATGCTCCCAACAATTATATAAAATTGAGGCATGCAATATAATAAGATTTGAAATAGGTTTTTTTTAAACCTTGAACCAAGAAGTAATTGAGATGGATATTTGGAAAGAAAAAAAAAAAAGGAAGCTATATTTAATTATAATTTACAAGTGTCTTTATAACATGTTAATAGAAGAGAGCAAACAACAAGAATAAACACACAAAGGAAACTTGTGTATGTATGATTCTCTTCAAATCTTGGAGACTATGAGGATTCCTCTCCTTTCTTGACATAATGACTTACTTTTTCGGGACTTGGACCATAAACAGTCATCTACTCTTACTCCTACTCCCTTCTCTAAGAATCAACATAGCATAATCATTCCATGAAGGCCGAGGTAGTCTTATAAAAGAAGATGAGGCTACCACTTTCAAATCATTCCATGAGGACTTGAGAAAGTTTTGTAAAAGAAGATGAGGGTACCACTTTCTATTGCAGAATTTCTATGTGAATAGAGAATGAACCATATTCTTGGGAGACAAGATAGAGCCTCGAGCCTAACTTCAAAGGCATTACACAAATTGTTCTATGATATTTTTTCTAGGAACTCTTTGTTATGTTGTCCGTTGAAGGTTTCAGGAAAGGGAAACAGATTCTCTATTGCACTGATCTCCCAATAGAAGTTTTACCTAGGTCATCTATCGTCACAACCCTTTTAAGGAAGATGCGCCCAAATAACCAGTGAACAATAACATTTAAAGAAGTTTTAGAGAGCGAGAAGAGGATTGTGATAGAAGTTGCCCTAGGTAAAACTTCTTTAAATGTCTTAGCCAATCATGACCTCATAATGAGGAGTCTCTTGGACAACAATAACATATGGACAACAAATGTCTTAGCCAATTGTGACGGTGATGATTGCTCAAGGCGTGTCGCCCAAATAATCGGTAAACAATAACATTGCACAAATAACCGCCTTGGACAACAAATCGTTTACAAGAATGGCTGAGACATGCAACATGCAACCACAGGCAACACGCCTTGGGCAATCATGACTATGACATCTGCCCCCACACAATTTATTGGATGAGGCTGACTTTAGGTCTCTCGATGCGCTTCCAGCTGATCTCATAATGAGGAGTCTCTTCCAACCTACTAGGTGCTGTTGAAATCACTTCTCGGTTTGTTGAGTCTTCATGTCTTCTCTGTTCGTGTCTTTCCTACTTTCTTCGCTTGAAACTTTTTTCTTATTTGTATGACGTCATACCACCTGCTTCTGCTTGATGCCTTTTGGGTCGAAATAATAACGTTTCAAGTTACTAACGTGGACAAAAAGGTTAGTCCGCATCCATAAGAGAAATTGGATTCTATATGATGTCTTCATAATCTTATGGATAACTTTAACTAGTCCATAGTATTTTCACACCAGTTTTTGGTTCTTGTTGCTTTGAACTCGAAGTTTATCTGAACTCTTTATTTTTCTTGAAATTATTGTGGTTGACGCTTCCAACTGACCCTTCTCTTCATCCGTCTAGATGATATTTCTGTGTGAACAGGTGTTGCTTCAGTGGTTTGTTTCTGTCTCCCTTCTTCAGTATCTAACCTTGTTTTTGTCTCTTCTGGTGGGGATAAATCCATTATCTGACCTTGTTTTGCGTCGTGGTGTTCATGTAGTGGCAACAAGGTTTCTATTGAGGTTGGCTCACTCGAGCTCCCCTTTTTAATTACAACAGTAGCAGCAAGCGTAGATTCATCATGGCTATGATTCTTTCTCAACTGTAGTATCGACATCATTTTCAACCCTCTTGGTTGATGGATGTTTTTCTGATGATCATTGGGTTAGACACCATTACTACTAGACATTTTGCTAGGGGCATGTAAATGACTTTGTGTTTCAGCAGGACATTCATTCCTGACACGACGTCGAAGTCATCCATTTCAACTATCACTAAACAATTTGCCTAGTCCAAGGCTCCAGCTTGATTAGAGTTCTCATTGTGACTCCTAAGACAGGTAAAGCTTCCAATTTGATGGCGTTCATCTTTCCTGTATCTTGATGCCAAAGGATGTTAAAATATTTTGCATCTGTCTCCATCATGAGTTGTGGGTGGCTCTAGAGTTGACAATCGTGTTCCTTACTACTTTGTGCTTTACCCAAACCTCGACATACATAATATATATATATTCATTTAACTATAACACATATGGTCCATGAAAGAATTGTAACTCTTATGCTCATTAATATTATAATGGCTACTGCCTAAATTATAACCTAAAGTTGATAATTGATGTCCAATTAGCCAACCCTAAATTTGTAATCATTTGGAGTGATTGAAATTACAATGGAAGTAGTTTAAACTCCTAGTACCTTAAAGAAAGTTGGTCTCTTCTAATAAAACACGAAGTTCTCTTTAATATCATTAATACAATTATGCTAGACATGAAACTACAACTGCGTTCAATTTAACTCTATTTTATTGTCATCTTGAATGACGTGTGTATATATTCTTGATTTACCTTGATATTTTATATTAGTTAAGTTTTTTGCAAAATCACAATTAAACAACAACAAAGATGAACTTTGGTCTGTTTATTATTTTAAAGAAAATTTCTTTCTCTATCTTATTCCTAATAACTCTGCAACTAAATTCATATTATGTTAAGAAACAAATTTTTTACTCGCAAGAAGTAAAATATGCAACTTTAACTAAAATTTCATCTAAACAAATTTTATTGCCATACAACATAGATGACAATTATAGCCTTCAAACAAAAACTAGAGTAGTTGTGGTGAATGGGATAGAAACTCTAGTGTTCATCCATAATATACAACCACTACCTAAATTATGACCTAAAAATTTGAAAACATAAGTTGTAGTTGAAAATTACATAAAACAATCCCCTAAATCAAAGAACTCGTGTCTAATTAGTAAACCCTAAAGATAGTAGCTAACATAGAGTAATTGAAGCTCCACATGAAGTAATTTAATTTTCCAGTTACTTAACTAAAGTTTATCTCGTCTTTAATGAAGCATGAGTTGCACTTAAGTTCATGAAATATTTATAGACTCCAACTCTTAGTACTATTAATGCAATTATATTTCATATGAGTTTGTCATAAATCAAACTATGGTACATTCAATACAACTTCATTTTCTTGTCATACGAAGCAAAATAGAAGAATTAAATCAAACAAACTGACGAACTGAGCCGAATAAATCCAACCCAACCCAAACTGATTAGTTTGATTCATTTGTTGGGTTGTAGTTTATTCGATAACACTTGCCTATTAGAACAATTCAACATTACATGCCTTACTTACAAGTAAAATACTAGACCATCAACTTTTTGTTTTATAGTCCAACAACCGCTCAAGAAAATAGATTTCAAACTTGAGAGAAAAAAATATATTGAGTAGGAGTTAAAAATGTTGCATTTTTTTTAGAAAGGGCATTTGGTCTAGTGGTATGATTCTCGCTTAGGGTGCAAGAGGTCTTGAGTTCAATTCTCAGAATGCCCCTATGTTCATTTCTCAAAAGATGAGCCTTAGAGAAAGATAATGCTCTTATTAATATCATTTACTTGTGTACTCCACGATATATGTCTATAGTCCATAATAAGGGCATTTGGTCTAGTGGTATGATTCTTGCTTTGGGTGCAAGAGGTCTCGAGTTCGATTCTCGGAATGCCCCTTTAAAAGATAAAAATGACAATTTGGAAAGGAAAAAAAAAAAAATAAAATGAAAGGCATGTGGTCTAAGTGGTATGATTATTCTTTTGGGTGTGAGAGGTCTCAAGTTCGATTCTCAAAATGCCCCCAACAATATTATATCAAAATGAATTATGCAAGATAATATGATTTAAAATGTGATTTTTAAACATTGAACCAAGAAGATCGTCTCGAGCCGGACTTCGTAAAGAGCATTACACAAATTGTTCTATTATTGTATTCTTTCTAGGAACTTTTCAGTCAAATAGGTTATCTGTTGTCACAATTCGGTCATCTGTTGTCACAATTCGGTCATCTGTTGTCACAATCCTTTCTTTCTAGGAACTTTTCAGTCAAATAGGTCATCTGTTGTCACAATCCTTTGTTCTATTGTCTGTTGTCACAATCCTTTTAAGGAAGATGCGCCGAAATAACCGATGAAGAAGTTTTAGAGAGCCATAGGTTCGAATCCTGTCACCTTGATGTGTTATTCTCAGGGGCCGAAGTGCAAAGCCCCGTAGTCTATCCGTGGTCAGGAAAGTAGGCATGTTGTCCACTGTCATCACATAGGTCATCTGTCGTCACAATTCTTTTAAGAAAGATGCACCCAAATAACCGATGAAGAAGTTTCAGAGAGCCATAGGTTCGAATCCTGTCACCATGATGTGGTATTCTCAGGGGCCGAAGTGCAAATCCCCGTAGTCTTTTCGCGTATACGCAATCTCGAAAACCAATTAGCTCAGGGACTATCTCCTCAACCCTGGCGAGTATGAGTTCTTGGTAAGAGAGAATGTCGAATGAGAGAGACATTCGATTACGGCAACATTCGCAACTACCAAAGTGCACTAAACCTAGTAGAGATCTTCGACCTAACGATAATGGTACTTCAAGCCCATTTAATCAATCCGCTTTGTACCTTATTGTTGACCGAATCGGATGCACGCCAGGCCTAAATTCTCTCTCAGTCACCCGAAGACGAAAGGAAGATCAAATCCGAAGTTTACGAATCGAAGAAAAAGTGGATCTGAGTTCTACACGCTTTCATTTTCAAAAGCTTCGCTTGCCTGCGGTACTTTATTCAGGATGTGCAACAATACGGTCATCTCTCAGCCATGTATAGAGAATTCCTTGATCATTTCCTTGGCGGATAACACAAATGAAATCGCTTCCCTGACCGCCCATCTTATGAGTCCATTCTTGTCTTGTTGGTTTGTTGTACTATTCTATACCTCTCTCGATTGATAGAAAGACGTTCGGGAGCTGGGAGGGCCTATCGTGAGGGAACTTTCCTTTTCACGGTAGACAAAGGTAAAGCGGGAGCTGCATATGTCCACTGTGATCAAGGCAGAGCGACTCCATCTTTAAAAGATGTTGGTTTTATCAAAACTGTTAGATCCGCTTTCGTTAAAGAAAAAATAGGAGCTCTTGGTTTGGCCGATGTCGATTATGGCAATGCAGACTCGACTCATGATGAGGATTCTGCTTTTCATACTGCTGCTATGAGCCGAAAGAGCTGGTAAGCTATCTCGCTAAATGAAAGGAAAAAGCACGTACGCGTTGACCTTGTTACAAGGGGCGGGGGCCAGCCAAAGAAGGTTAGTCGGACTAGGTTAGGACCCTGATCCGGTTCAGCTATGGTCTTCCATGCGAGAATGTATGCGTATCGGTATCCTCTTTAGGACCGGTTGCTTCCTCTTTTTGTTTATACGTTTGGAGAAACCTGCTAAGCCCGCCTTTCTTATCAGGTGTGATTCAATCTTTCAGCTCAAACTTTCCTATCGTCCCACGGAAAAGGTAGGAGTACGACTACCTTTTTCTTTTCTTTCTCGAGCCAAGGGATCATTCAGTTTCTACCAAAAAGATCACTATCTATTAGTTGCCGTAATCGAATGTATTTCTCATTTCACGTTAGCTCCTCCAAGAGTTTCCTGGTCCGTAGTAGATGAAACCTTGGACTTCTATCGGACTTATAGCATTGCCTAGTGAGCTCGCCGTTGAGGGTTAGCCTTACAGGAGATTGAGCAGCCTTTCTTTCCCTACCTGGTATGCTTTCCCGCTTATTGTGCAACTAGCCAACTAGCCAAAGAGAGAGGGAGAGGGATCATGTCAATCAATTTGTATGTGCAGTTTGTCCGTCCTGTACTTGCCTGCTTAGCTTTCTTAGCCAACATCTCCGGTTTCTCCCGAACCAAGAGGTCCTGCTTATCCATACCCAAAAGTCACACTTTCAGCCGAAAGACTGATTTTTTTCATAAAGTCGGTTCATAGATCAAGAAAGAATGAAGCTGCTTATAGGGACAGTCATGCGATACGTCTTTTCATACTCGCCTTTTCTTTAACCCTACTATCAACCTAGTCATTCTCGCTTGTTGCTTTAAGGGGTCTCCCCACTGTAGATTACTTGGATTGGTTCTCGCGTACTTGTGCCAAAAAGGATGGGCGAGTTTGGTTTGAATGTTCATCGATTGGGTGGATCCATATGCTCCGGGGGGGGAGGGGTGAGACGAGGTGTAGCGCAGTCTAGTCAGCGCATCTTTTTTTGGGTATGTTGTCTGCTAAAGGTTTTAGGAAAGGGGGTACAAACTTTCTACATAGGTCATCTGTGGTCACAATCCTTTTAATTTGTGGTCACAATCCTTTTAAGAAGATGCTCCCAAATAATCGGTGAAAATTAGCCTTTAAAGAAGTTTCACAAAGCAAGAAGAGGCAGAACAGAGAATAGGAGTGAGTCGTGCAAGGAAGAAACAACTAGTAGGTTTAATTTGGGTTCGTTTGAACTAAAAAATGAACCAAAATTTTTCAAACGAACCCAAATTTAAGACTCACTAGCCCAAAGTCCATATGTGGTAAAAAAAAAACCTTCCGTGGCCCAACCCTTATTCGCAGTCCGCATCCAACAATTTCTTTTTCAACCTACACGTATGCTCCAGGCCAAACTCACGTAACTAGTCAGAAGATGCGGCCCACAACTGAACGGAAGACAAGTGTCACAATCGCACTCTTGCAATAGTGAGACAATGATTATGTGACATTTGTTCTAATCCAATGAACAAGTCAACCATGCAAAATTTAGACTGAACGAACAATAGCAGTGTATGCTCGAATCACGTTTAGAAGAAATATTTTAGAAAACGTGAGCGAGGAAATACATTCAAAACAATTTCAAATAAAGTAATGTTATAAGCTAAAAGTAAAGAAACAACAACTGGTCACGTTCTCCTATAGTACATTTTAGGACATTTTAGTCCTGATGGGTGTAGATATGATTTTGAGGACTAATCATACACCCCGTATTGGCACAACAATAATAGTAAAGGCCTATCTAAGATGAAAGCAAGTAAAACGTGTTTGGAATGAGCATGCCACCATGAACCACAAATCGTTTACAGGAATAGCTGAGACATCTAACATGCAGCCACAAGAAACATGCCTTGGCAAATCATGACCTCGACATCTGCCCTTACACAATTTGTCAATATCTCTATCAACCGGCTCTTCATAAACTCAACGTTGTAGGATGAGGCCGACTTTAGGTCTCGCGACGCGCTTCTAGCTGATCTCAGTATTGAGGAGTCTTTTCCAACCTACTAGGAGCTATTGAAAATCACTTCACGGTTTGTTAACTCTTCAAGTCTTCTCTGTTGGTGTCTTTCCTAGTTTCTTCGCTTGAAACAATTTCTTCTTTGCATGACGTCATACGACCTGCTTTTACTTGATGTTTTCTTGGTCGGAATAATAACATTTCAAGTTACTTACGTGGACAACAGGGTTAGTCTGTATCCATAGGAGCAATTGGATCCTATATGATGTCTTCCTTATCTTGTGGATAACTTCGACTAGTCCATAGAATTTTCGCACCAGTCTTTGGTTCTTGTTGCTTTGAACTCAAAGTTGATCTAACCTTAACTTATCATAACTCTCTATTTGCTTTGAAATTATCGGGGAAAGTACAGGGATCAATACCTTGCATCTCCAATTGAATCGATTACTAAATATATTATTTCTTTTCAATTTTTTCTTATTTAGGACATAATGAGCCGGGATAGTTTTTCATTTTCAGATGACGAGATGTTTAGGACTTTGTGACATAAGAATTGTGGGGATATAGCTTAGATGGTAGAGCACTCGCTTTGCATGTGAGAGTTATGGGGATTGATACCCTGCATCTCTAGATTTTCTTCATTTTCACTATTATTGATGATGGGAAATTTAGGGTTTTATGATGCAAGAATTGTGGGGATGTAGCTTATGATGGGAAATTTAGGGTTTTATGATGCAAGAATTGTGGGGATGTAGCTTAGATGGTAGAGCTGATTTAGCATGCGAGAGGCAAAGGGATATCCCCATCTCCAAAAGAAACTATTTGTTATTAATATTTTACTTCTATTCAACCTTTCCTTATTTATGACATAATTAGCGGAGATATTTTTTCATTTTCACTAGAATTGATGACGGGACATTTAGGGTTTTCTGATATAAGTATTGTGGGAATGTAGCTTAGATGGTAGATTGCTTGCTTAGCATGCGAGAGGTATGGGGATCGGATCGATACCCCATATCTCCAAAAGAAACTATTCGTTATTACTATTTTATTTCTATTCACTTTTTCCTTATTTATGACATAATGAATAGCGTTATTTTTTTTTTATTTTCCTTATTATTGATGACGAGATGTTTAGGATTTTGTGACATAAGAATTTTGAGGATATAGCTTAGATGGTAGAGTGTTTGCATCAAATGTGAGAAGTACTGGTATCGTTACCATGCATCAACAAAGGAAACGATTACTAAATAAATTAGTTCTTTTAAATTTTTCCTTACTTACGACATAATGAGCGGGGATAGTTTTTCATTTTCAATATCATTGATGACGGGAAGTTTTGAGTTTTTTTTATGTAAAATCATGGGAATGTAGCATGCGAGAGATACGGGGATCGATACCTCGCATCTCCAAAAGAAACTATTCGTTATTACTATTTTATTTCTATTCAATATTTCCTTATTTATGACATAATGGGTAGCGATATTTTTTCATTTTCACTATTATTCATGATGAGAAGTTTAGGGTTTTGTGACGTAAAAATTGTGGAGATGTAGCTTAGATGGTAGAGCGCTCGCTTTGCATGCGAGTTGTACGGGGATTGATAACCCGCATCTCCAAAAGAAAGTATTTAATTTGTTATTATGTTTTTTCATTTTCACAATTATCCATGCCTCGCATCACCAAACCAAACTATTTGTTAATATTTTGATATTTTTTTATTTTCACTATTATTGATGATGGGACATTTAAGGTTTTATGATGTAAAAATCAAGGGAATGTAGCTCAGATGGTAGAGCGCTCGCTTTGCATGCGAGAGTTACGGGGATCGATACCCTGCATCTCCAAAAAATAAGACTATCTATTATTAAAAATGTATTATTTCTTTTTCCTTATTCATGACATGTTGGGTAGCAATATTTCTTCATTTTCACTATTATTGATGACTGGAATGACCATGTTGTTTCTTTTTCACTAGTATGAGAATTTCTGGTTTCTTTTCACCATGTTGTTAACCTAAAATGTCAGAAATGACCTCCTACTCTTTGGAGACCTTATCAGTTTCCTCTGCAAAATATCACCTAAAATGTCACCGTATTTAGTGTTTGATACTTCTTGACTTAACCCTAGGGTTCTATTTACGGTGAACTTGTGATTATTTTTGTCAAATTATATATTTGAATACCTAATACATTAAGATATAATATCTTATTTAAATAATATTAAAATGTGGTAGAATATCATAATATATGTTTAATTAATATGAATATCATTCAAATTTCAAATATATATTTTTATTTAATGTTTATGATACACATCAATTATTTTAATATTTAACATATCAAATGCGTTAATATGTTTTGATATTATACTTCAAGACTATAGGAACTTTCTCAGAGGACCTGAGAGTTACATCGGCCCACAATGCATCTCATGGACGATGCAAAACTATGGTGGCGCTTGAAGGTGAATTGTATAAAAAACTGGTCATGCACCAAAAAATTATGGGAAGACCATTGATGGAATTGAAGCAATCGACGCTCCCCTGTATGGGTTTCCAATCAAAGACCTAATGTTTGATGTTGACTCTTTTGAAGAAAGAGTCACGTGATCGAACAACAAGAAACGTGGCGGTATCTCTGAGAACTCTATCACACACATAAAAAAAACGTGTCGAAGACATTACACAGAAAATCTGGCTTTCATCGAGGAGACCCGAGTTTGATTCTCGACAATGAAATTTTATTTTCTTATTTCTTTTATTTTATAGTTTCATCTTTTGTCACCAATTATATTTAAACTTTACCTAGGTTTGAGAAGCACTATAATAGTGTTATGAACTTGATTTGAGAGGCACTATAATGGTCAAGTTCAATAGTACCTTAGATTAAAAAGACTTTTATGAACTTTGAACCTTTAATAGTGTTATGTCATAGATATTTGGTTCAATTTCAACAAGTGAGGTTGAGGTCATTCAAATGGTTAATGTGATAATTCGGTCATTTTCAAGGTCTCTTTTGTTGAACGCCATCATGGCTGAGATGACTGAGATGAGCACCAGAGTGAGTTTGACAAGGAGGGTCGTAGAGAACCACACCCCAAGCCAAGCTCATGTTGGGCTTAACAAACTGAAAATCCAAAAACACAAACCCTTAAATGGAACCAGGATGCTAAGGAATTAAAAAAACTTTATTTTTGACGTTGAACACTACTTGAAGGTTACAGGAACTTGCTCATAGGACCTAAGAGTTACGTTGGCCACAATGCATCTCATGGACGGTAGCGCTCGAAGGTGGATGATATAAAAAATGGGTCATGCACCATAAACTCATGGGAAGACCGTTGATGGAATCGATGCAATCGACGCTGCCCTTGATGGGTTGCCAATCAAAGACCTGACGTTTGATGTTGACTCTTTTGAAGAAAAAGCCACACGATCGAACACCTCGAAATGTCGTGGTAGCTCTAAGAACTCTATTATACGACCTGAGAGTTGAGGGCTACAGGAACTTTCTCATACGACCTGAGAGTTACATTAGCCACAATGCATCTCATGGACGTTGCATAATTATGGTAGTGCTCGAAGGTGAATGGTATAAAAAATGGGTCATACACCATAAACTCATGGGAAGATCGTTAATGGAATCGATGCAATCGATGCTCCCTTGGATGGGCTGCCAATCAAAGACCTAACATTTGATATTGACTCTTTTGAAGAAAGAGCCACACAATCGAACAGCTCGAAACGTCAATAAGCAAAAGATCATGCTAAAACTCTTCAGCGATCTGACAAAATACTTCGGGACATCTACACCAAAAATCCATTGTCGTCCAGCAGTCAGGATATCTGGTTTTCACCCAGGAGACCCGGGTTTGATTCTCGGCAATGGAATCTTATTTTCTTATTTCATTTTATTTTACAATTTCTATCTTAGTCTAAAAAGACTTTTTATGAACTTCGTACCTTTGTCATAGTTATGTTATAGATATTTTGTTCAATTTCAAATGGTTAATGCGATAATCCAGTCGTTTTCGAGGTCTCTCTTGTTGAACGACATCATGGTTGAGATGAGCAGGTGATTCAAATGGTTAATGCGATAATCCAGTCGTTTTCGAGGTCTCTCTTGTTGAACGACGTCATGGTTGAGATGAGCAGGTGATTCAAATGGTTAATGCGATAATCCAGTCGTTTTCGAGGTCTCTCTTGTTGAACGACGTCATGGTTGAGATGAGAAGGTGATTCAAATGGTTAATGTGATAATCCAGTCGTCTTCGAGGTCTCTCTTGTTGAACGACGTCATGGTTGAGATGAGCACTCGAGTGAGTTTGACAAGTTGGGCTGTAGAGAACCACACCTCAAGCCAAGTTCATGTGGGCTTAACAAACTTAAAATCCAAGAACCCAACCCCTTAAATGTAAACCGAGATGCTAAGGAATTAAAAAGCTTTATTTTTTACGTAGATCAATACTTGAAGGTTACTGTTACTTGCTCATAGGACCTAAGAGTTACGTTGGTCGCAATGCATCTCATGGACGATGCAAAACTATGGTGGCGCTCGAAGGTGAATGCTATAAAAAATGGGTCATGCACCATAAACTCATGGGAAGACTATTGATCCAATCGATGCAATCGACAATCCTTTGGATGGGTTGCCAATCAAAGACCTGATGTTTGATGTTTGATGTTGACCCTTTTGAAGAAAGAGCCACACGATCGAACAGCTCGAAACGTCGCGGTAATTCTGAGAACTCTATCACACACATGAAAGGACGTGTCGAAGAGTTAGACATTACCCAAAACATCATAGTAAAACTCTTGAGCGATTAGACAAAAGACTTTAGGACAACTACACAAAAAATTCATTGTTGTCCAACGATTTGGATATTTGGCTTTCACCTCGGAGATTCTGGTTTGATTCTCTTAAATTGAATATTATTTTCTTATTTCTTTTTATTTTATAGTTTCATCTTTTGTCACCAATTATATTTAAACTTTACCTCATTTTGAGAGGCAGTTTAATGGTCAAGTTCAATAGTATCTTAGATTAAAGACTTTTATGAACATCGTACCTATGTTAGTGTTATGTTTTAGATATTTTTTTCAATTTCAACAAGTGGGGTTGAGGTGATTCAAATGGTTAATGCGATAATCCGGCTATTTTCGAGGTCACTCTTGTTGAACGCCATCATGGTTGAGATGAGCACTCGAGTGAGTTTGACAAGGAGACTCGAATTTAAACTTTACCTACGTTTGAGAGGCACTATAATGGTCAAGTTCAATGGTATTTTAGATTAAAAAGACTTTTATGAACTTTGTACCTTTGTTAGTGTTACTTTGTACCTATGTTAGTGTTATGTTATAGACATTTGGTCAAGTTCAACAAGTGGGGTTGAGGTGATTCAAATGGTTAATGTCACCTTATTTGATTTAAATTGTTAATGTGATAATCCAGTTGAATAGTTACAGGTTATTTCCAAGGTCTCTCTTATTGAACGCCAACAGGGTTGAAATGATTGAGATGAGCACCGGATTGAGTTTGACAAAATTGAAATAAAATCAAATAAAATCACTAAAAAAAATCAAAAAAATTGAAAAAAATTGAAAAAAAACTAGCCTTATGACACTTCCTTCAACTAGAAGGGCGGTAAATCAAGGATTCCTTCGCCCAAGACCCATGATCCAACTCCCAACATGGAAATGATAAGCTATAGAATCATTCCAGAACCTCAATGGATGGGTTACAAACTCACATTACCAATCTCGACAACTGGACATGTCATCGGCGTTAGAAGAACGACCGCATCAGAGCAAGTCATGGGGATAGAAGATCCCGTTGAAGGATGATAGACCAATCGTAATCTTCAGCCCAATGAGCAAAGCTTTTGTAGAAGCAAGAACCCTTGTTCTAAATTGAGTCAAAGCTAAAATTAGATAATGAGATCGAAGATTGAGAAACAAGATTTGGAACTTTATTCTAAATTGAGTCATTTCACAATCGAACTTGATCAAGGCTTGATTGAATGACTAAGATGCAATCTACCACAAGAATTGCATGAAACTTAGAAATGACAAAGATATGCTCAGATTTCTACGAGGGGGATCGTCTCAACTTGAGAGATCAATTTCATTGATCACAAATATGCTTTTACATAATAATTTGTGGGTATTTATAGTCTCCCAACAAAGAAGTTAGTGTTCGTGATTTAATCTCGATCCCTTTAAATCTCCACAGAAAACGAAGTCAATTTGAGCATTACAAACTTTATGAAATTAAAATAATAAATAAAGTTCTCTAACCACTCATGAAATGATGATTGCAACTTCATCCAGTACTTCAACCGTGCAAATATTTACTTTTGAATCTCTAAATGGTCTTGACTCAAACGAATCAGCTTGTAACACATGAAATGATGGTTGAACCTAGCCTATCCAATTTTGTAGATGAAGTATGAATGCTTGTTGAATCTTCTTGGCCTTGGGTTGTGTAATAGGTCCAGTTGGAACACGTGATTCTTATCATCATCCCCTTCTTCAAAAGGATTCGTCCTCGAATCAGAAAAATCATCACCTACGAGAACATCAATTTTATTGTTCCATGCAATAAGATGAGTCATTTTACTAAATATCTTACAGAGCATTTATAGTCAAATAAAGAATTCTTATAGAGCATTTATAGTGAAATAAAGAATTAGGAATCCACGCTATCTTTAGATCTACGTACCCACTCCCACTTCAGCTATCCAGGCTAACATTAAAATAAAAATTCATGAGTAAAATTATTTACCCTAATTCATTGAAATTTTAAACTACAGACCCACTCTCACTCCCAATTCAGCTATTCACGCTAACATTAAAATGAAAATTCTGCAATTCTAAAAAGAAATAATCACTAAATTTAGATTTCTCTATTTATTGAGATTTTAAAAAGAAATAGTCACTAATTTTAGATTGAATAGTCCTGTTATACAACTTAGTTAACTTGAATCACGTGGGGTGAACGTGGATCAAACACGTGACTCTGAGAGTTACGTTAGCCGCAATGCATCTCATGGACGATGCAAAACTTTGGTAGTGCTCGAAGGTGAATGGTATAAAAAATGGGTCATGCACCATAAACTCATGGGAAGATCGTTGATGGAATTGATGCAATCAATGCTCCCCTAGATGGGTTGCCAATCAAAGACCTACATTTGATATTGACTCTTTTGAAGAAAGAGCCACACAATCGAACAACTCAAAACGTCGGGGTAGCCCTGAGAACTCTAACACACACAGGGAAGGACGTGTCGAAGAGTTACTCAATAAGCAAAAGATCGTGCTAAAACTCTTCAGCGATCTGACAAAAGACTTCAGGACATCTACATCAAAAATCCATTGTTGTCTAGCGGTCAGGATATCTAGCTTTCACCCAGGAGACTCAAGTTCGATTCTGGGCAATGGAATAGAGTTATGTTATAGATATTTTGTTCAATTCAAATGGTTCATGCGATAATCCAGTCGTTTTCAAGGTCTCTCTTGTTGAACAACATCATGGTTGAGATGAGCACTCGAGTGAGTTTGACAAGTTGGGCTATAGAGAACCACACCTCAAGCCAAGTTCATGTGGGCTTAACAAACTTAAAATCCAAGAACATAACCCCTTAAATGGAATTCGGGATGCTAAGGAATTAAAAAGCTTTATTTTTGACGTAGAACAATGCTTGAAGGTTACAAGAACTTGCTCATAGGACCTAAGAGTTACGTTGGTCGCAATGCATCTCATGGACGATGCAAAACTATGGTGGCGCTCGAAGGTGAATGGTTTAAAAAATGGGTCATGCACCATAAACTCATGGCGCTCGAAGGTGAATGGAATCGATGCAATCGACGCTCCTCTGGACGGGTTGCCAATCAAAAACCTCATGTTTGATGTTGACCCTTTTGAAGAAAGAGCCACACGATCGAAGTTTGATGTTGACCCTTTTGAAGAAAGAGCCACACGATCGAACAGCTCGAAACGTCGCGGTAATTCTGAGAACTCTATCACACACATGAAAGGACGTGTTGAAGAGATAGACATTACCCAAAACATCATAGTAAAACTCTTGAACGATTAGACAAAAGACTTTAGGACAACTACACAAAAAATTCATTGTTGTCCAACGGTTAGGATATTTGGCTTTCACCTAGGAGATTCTGGTTTGATTCTCTTAAATTGAATATTATTTTCTTATTTCTTTTTATTTTATAGTTTCATCTTTTGTCACCAATTATATTTAAACTTTACCTCATTTTGAGAGGTACTTTAATGGTCAAGTTCAATAGTATCGTAGATTAAAGACTTTTATGAACATCGTACCTATGTTAGTGTTATGTTATAGATATTTGTTTCAATTTCAACAAGTGGGGTTGAGGTGATTCAAATGGTTAATGCGATAATCCGGCTATTTTCGAGGTCTCTCTTGTTGAACGCCATCATGGTTGAGATGAGCACCTGAGTGAGTTTGACAAGTCGACTCGAATTTAAACTTTACCTACGTTTGAGAGGCACTATAATGGTCAAGTTCAATGGTATTTTAGATTAAAAAGACTTTTATGAACTTTGTACCTTTGTTAGTGTTACTTTGTACCTTTGTTTGTGTTACTTTGTACCTTTGTTAGTGTTATGTTATAGACATTTGGTCAAGTTCAACAAGTGGGGTTGAGGTGATTCAAATGGTTAATGTCACTTTATTTGATTCAAATTGTTAATGTGATAATCCAGTTGAATAGTTACAGGTTATTTCCAAGGTCTCTCTTATTGAACGCCAACAGGGTTGAAATGATTGAGATGAGCACCTGATTGAGTTTGACAAAATTGAAATAAAATCAAATAAAATCACTAAAAAAAATCGATAAAATTGAAAAAAATTGAAAAAAAACTAGCCTTATGACACTTCCTTCAACTAGAAGGGCGGTAAATCAAGGATTCCTTCGCCCAAGACCCATGATCCAACTCCCAACATGGAAATGATAAGCTATAGAATCATTCCAAGAACCTCAATGGATGGGTTACAAACTCACATTACCAATCTCGACAACTTGACGTGTCATCGGCGTTAGAAGAACGACCGCATCAGAGCAAGTCATGGGGATAGAAGATCCCGTTGAAGGATGATAGACCAATCGAAATCTTCAGCCCAACGAGCCAAGCTTTTGTAGAAGCATGAATCCTTGTTCTAAATTGAGTCAAAGCTAAAATTAGATAATGAGATCGAAGATTGAGAAACAAGATTTGGAACCTTATTCTAAATTGAGTCATTTCACAATCAACTTGATCAAGGCTTGATTGAATGACTAAGATGCAATCTACCACAAGAATTGCATGAAACTTAGAAATGACAAACATATGCTCAAATTTCTATGAGGGGATCGTCTCAACTTGAGAGATCAATTTCATTGATCACAAATATGCTTTTACATAATAATTTGTGGGTATTTATAGTCTCCCAACAAAGAAGTTAGTGTTCGTGATTTAATCTCGATTCCTTTAAATCTCCACAGAAAACGAAGTCAATTTGAGCATTACAAACTTTATGAAATTAAAATAATAAATAAAGTTTTCTAACCACTCATGAAATCATGCTTGCAACTTCATCCACTACTTCAACCGTGCAAATATTTA